>NW_007727343.1:338334-341602 GCF_000696425.1 Galeopterus variegatus
CATGTTGTTGCAAATGTACCACAGTTATTTAAGTACCTGTCTATTCACTTTTCTTAGACCATAACCTCTTTGAAGATAGTTAGATCTGATTTATAATTCTTAATAAGCACCACAGCACTTCACTCAGTACCTTGCACATGGCAAGTACTCAAAGCATGGAAAAGTGGATGGATGGATGGATGGATGGAAGGATGGATGGAGGGACGGAGGGATGGATGGATGGATGGATGGATGGATGGATGGATGGATGGATGGATGGATGGAGAGGCGGACGGACAACACTTGTAGTTATGAAGGCAATGCAGAACTTATGCCAGGATGAATTTTCCATTTTCTTTTTGAAAAAATTTAAGACATGCAACATATTTGAGTTAAGACACTGAAAACACATGTGTAGCTCTGCTGTTAACAACATGACTTAAAACAAAAGCACATTAAGCCACGGCGTGGAGCATCAGCACCTACAGGTTCCTTCTGCCCAGGGGAGGGAGGAAAATGATAAGAAGACGCAGTGAAGCTTTCGGCTCCTCTTTTCAGAAAACAAATTTTAAAAATAAAAATAGGCAAATTCTGAGGGAACAAAATTATACCAAAGAGAAACCATTTTAAAAGGACACAAACACTGTCTCCTGTTACAAAAGAAAGCAGCCTCCAAGACAGAAGGGCACCTTCCTCTGGAAGGTCGTGGCTCTGCCTGACACCCAGGGCCTGGCACTCAACAGCTGTGCACGAAGGGTTCGTCCGCTTCTCTGCTCCCACCACACACAGAAGGAAACATTTTAAGACTTGAACCAAATGCTCGATTTTCACCAATCAAGCTTCTACAAAAGGTTTCAAAATTATCACACTTTAGCTCCTTTGTGCCAAGATTTTCATTCTGCTATCATTTTCAGAAAAGACCACAGTGACCTCACCCTTTAAACTGTCTCACATTAAGAACATACTCCAGAGAGCCCTAAATTTTAATGCCTTTTTCAAGCAACTGGCAGCAAAAAGGGTAGATAATGTGGGCAAGGTTCCCTTTGGAACCACAAATCAGGACTTCGGCATGAGCCTGTCCACTCCTTCAAGCTGAGCTGGCACGTGCCAGTCCTCAATCCGAAACCACCTGAGAGTTCTGAGCGTTCTTCTCTCTTTACCTGGACCACCGCTGTGACCTCCATGCGTACGACAAGTGCCTGACACTCGGGACTTAATCAACATCTGTGGCACAAAGCATTTATCTTTAAGTGTTTCTTTAGTTATGTAGGCCCTTCATTTTTATTTAATTTTTCATCAAATATCTAATTTATAAATTCCCCTACTGTATTCAATAAAATACAAAGAGCTAACAAATAGAAATGGAAGGCACAGAGGAAAGAAATGCAAGGGTAGAGGCATCAGCAGAGCTGGGCATCAAGTTAAAAAACACACGTACTTGTTAGCAAAGAGCCTAATTCTAAGCTTCCCAGTTATGGATGTTACTATAGTTTGAATGTGTTCCCCGGATTTCATGTGTTGGAAATGTAATCCCCAAATTCATATGCTCATTGAAGGTGAAGCTATCGGGAGGTAATCAGGATGAGATAAGGTCATCAGGGTGGGGCCTCCCTGATGGGACTGGTGGCTTTGGAAGAAGAAGAGAGAGCTGAGCTGGCACACACAGGCTCTTGCCCTCTCCCCACGTGACGCCCTCTGCCACATTATGATGCAGCGTGAAGGCCCTCACCAGATGCCAGTGCCATCCTCTTGGACCTCCCAGCCTCCAGAACCGTATGAAATAAATTCCTTTTCTTTGTAAATTACCCAGAATATGGTATTCTGTTATAGCAACAGAAAACAGACTAAGACAGATGCCCAAGAAAAGAAGGGGAGGTGGGTAAATTTGGTCTGTGGTGCATTCACAGTATTCATGAGATGAACATAAGCCAGCCTTTGAGCAAAGCACAACTGTGCTTAGATCTAAGACCAGACAGCAGATTTTGCTGAAAACCATCAAATGCACCACATAAAATTATGAAAAACGGTCACTAGAGAATACTCTTCCACTGCAGAGGCAGGAATGCCCTGGATAAATAAATACATTTTTCTCCTGGTTGGAATGGAGACACCCACAGAAGAGCTGGATTAAAAGGTCAGCAAGTGCTCCTCCAGTCAGAGTCCAAGAATTTCCCCTCAGCAGTTACCATCTGTAGACACGTCCACAATATAGTTGCCCCTGATGTCTACCCCCTAAGAAACTCTCCCTAGAAACCACCGAGTTAGGAGTCAAAGGAAGCCAGAACAGTTGATCACAAGCAATTCAGAGGGGAGAACTCAGTGGCCATCGAGCATATGAAAAGCTGCTCATCTCACAGGGCATCTGAAATGCAAATTAGAACAATGACATACCATTCCCCTCCCACTAGATTGACAAAATTTTTCAAGTCTGACAATATAAAGCATTCCTAAGGAAATGTCTCCTCCATCATTGGAGGGATGTAAATTGGTACAACCACTTTGAAGAGCACTTTGCAAGTATCCTGGAAAATGATAAATGCGTACCCTTCGTGGCCCAGCAATTCCCCTTCCAGTGGTCACCCACGAGAAACGCTCACACACGGACATGAGGAGACAGAAGAATATCCGCTGTCATGTGGTCAGTAAAATATCAAAATATTCATCGCAAGAAAGCCAAAAACTGGAAGCAACCCAAGTGTTTATCCATAAAAAAACACAAATTTTTTTTAAAAAGGTGTGTTAAATACATAAATTAGATTGAACCAGATCTGCATATTTGAGCAGAAAGAGACTCCCATGGAAAGTGAGAAAGTAGCCAAAAGTGCTTACTGACATATACACATAAAGCAACTTATGTGGACTTGTAAAAATACACAGAAAACAATGCCTCACTGTGTTCATAGTCAAGTATACATGTAAAGTATAAAAAGACACTTGCAACAAAGGTAACGAGTCTGGAATGAAGAAACTTGAACTGTTTAATGATTTATTTTATTAAATCGCTAAACTATTTTTTTAATTAAAAGAGAAAAATACTCGCAACAAAAAAGACAAAAGCGGTAAAGCATCAGTTCTGAATATAAGCGCATGAAGTTATTCTGTCGTACTTTCTTGAATTTTTGCAATTTACGAAGAAAGAATGGAAAGAAGGGAGAGAGAGAAGGGAGGGAAGGAGGAAGGGGGGGTGGAGAGAGAAAGAGAGAGAAAGAAAGGGAGGGAGGGAGGAAGGGAAGGAGGAGAGGACGAGAGAGAGAGAGAGAGAGAGAGAGAGAGAGAGAGAGAGAGACAC
>NW_007727343.1:343478-345904 GCF_000696425.1 Galeopterus variegatus
CAACACCAAAAAAATACTTTTCCTATCAGAACATTTTTAGTCCATCAGTTGGCAAGCATTTTTTTAGCATTTATTGCATTTCTTAACTTTGTAATTAAGAATCAGAGGGAAGGGAAGTACTCCTTGAACCCCACATTGTATTTTTCTGTTAACCTATCTGATTCCCTAAGTGAACTGCCAAGTCCCCAAGTGCAGGAAGCTGCCTCCTGTCACACATCTCCCTTTCCCAGCATGAGCTGACGCTCACAGAATGTCTGCTGACTTGAGGCACTCAAGCAGGAGCACGGATCCTCCACTCAGACGTTTTACAATCCCACTGGAAAAACCAGACACAGACGCATGTGCATGAAAGATGCACTATAATAGTGTATGAAGGTTGCAGTCATACAACATAACTTCATTTATCCTGTGAAACACAAGGAAACAAAGGAAACACAGTAACAGAGAGGAACAGGGAGCCAATTTTGAAAGCAAAACTTGTCGGTCCAATCTAAAAGTGAACTCAGACTACAAGCATACGACATATTCAAACCAACTCCTTACTTTTTTTATG
Source organism: Galeopterus variegatus (assembly GCF_000696425.1). Classification (NCBI taxonomy): domain Eukaryota; kingdom Metazoa; phylum Chordata; class Mammalia; order Dermoptera; family Cynocephalidae; genus Galeopterus; species Galeopterus variegatus. Next base: position 344,032 of record NW_007727343.1, read on the forward strand.
ATAAAAACTAATNGGAGAGGACGAGAGAGAGAGAGAGAGAGAGAGAGAGAGAGAGAGAGAGACACGGCCGCGCAGGGGCTGTAACTGCGGGGAAGCTGGACCTCAGGGCTTCGCAGTGACTCGGTGCAGCTTGGTGCACAAACACAGCTGAGCACAAGCTCTTGGGTCCTTGTAGCACCCAAATGGCAAAGGTTCTAACAGTCCCGCTCCTGCACGCCCCAGAGCCTGTGGGCAGAGACAGCAGACAGAGGGGTGCACTGCACTGCCCTGCACTGCCCGGGCCGGTGGCCTCCACGTGCTTGCGGGAGGACCCAGCAACGCCAGGCCTTTCCTGCTCTCCCACCTCACCGCCACTGATCCGAAAAGCAGCTGCTGCAGCGACCAGGGCAGGGTCAGGAGGGAGAGAGGAAGAGCCAGGACAGGCCACGCAGCAGGCTTTCCCCAGAAAGCCACCCGCCATCGCTCTGTCAAAGTGCTGGGAAAAGGTGGGCCCTTTATGGAGCTCAACGGAACACATCTCCAGAAAGGGCTTCATTCCCCAGTGAAGCAGTGGGAAGGCCCAGTGTTCTGGCACAGGCCTGTGTCACAAGCTTTCTCTCCATGACAACCTCTAACTCCTCTGACCCTAACGCACTGTTCTGGAAAGCTCAGGCCCCAGGAGTTTTAAGGCACAAGCCGTCCTCCTCCAGAGCACACATGCCAGCACCTGCCTCATAGGAACCTCGCAGGGCTCNTCGATGGACGTGATGTGCTCAGGGGAGACAGTGCTCATTGCCACAGGATTTGATGAGCCAGGCAGAGAAGGCTCCAGGCAGAGGCATAAACACCTGTCCTGTGAGGGCACCGTGGAAGGGACTACAAAATATGATTGGAAAAATCATATTTTCTACGACCAGAAAGTGACCAGAAAGTCGGCAGATAAAGAATTTGAACATAAGCAAAGTGTGTTCTATTTGTCATCTTGTTTTGCATCGTCACAAAAGCTTCTCCAGTCTCAACCTGACATCCAGGACCTTTACTAAGACATTTTCCTGAGGCTAAAGAATTTCCTCTTCTTAGGCTTAACAGAAATCTTATAGGTGGCTTTTTGGAAAAGAAGAGGAAAGAGGTAATTTTACAAAAAACTCACAGGAATATTTTTGAATTGCAGATTCTTGGAAAGGGTCCTCATCACACTTTTAAACATTTCACATTTGCTTTAACAACCCATCAAATAATTCTCTAGGTCATCTTCCCAAGCAACAAAGAGTGGTTTCTAATGCATCTTTTCTTCACGTACGCCAGCTTAACAGCGGTATTACTCAAAAGTAAAATTTGTTTTTAGCTTAGACTTTATTATTGTAACTGTACTTTGGCAATCCATCAAAATGAAATGGAAACAGCAGGGACCCTTCAAGATGGAATCACTTCCCGCTGCCCCAGCCAACCCCCGTCCCTACCACTAGATAGATAGATAGACGGACAGATAGATAGATGGATGACGGATAACTTGATATAAGTAAACAGAGCTCAAATGCCACGCGTCATTGTGATATGCCCTCGGCTCACAGCCATGGGCTGAGGCATTTCAACCTGACAGAGCTCCCTCTGCCATAAGATTTCTTTCATAATGACTATAGTAATCCTTATTTTAAAAATTGCCCTTGGGGATAGATATGCTATCTGAATCATCATATGATATATCTGTGTATTGAAGCAGCACACTGTGCCCCATAAATATGTACAATTCAATTCAATTTTAAAGTAAAATTAAACATTTTTTAAAAATTAAATATTGCGGGCCGGCCCGGTGGCACACTGCTACAGTGCGCAGCTTGGGAGCACAGTGGCACTCCCGCCGAGGGTTCGGATCCCACATACAGACCAGTTCCCG
>NW_007727343.1:346133-348457 GCF_000696425.1 Galeopterus variegatus
CAATTTTAAAGTAAAATTAAACATTTTTTAAAAATTAAATATTGCGGGCCGGCCCGGTGGCACACTGCTACAGTGCGCAGCTTGGGAGCACAGTGGCACTCCCGCCGAGGGTTCGGATCCCACATACAGACCAGTTCCCGCTCACTGGCTGAGCGAGGTGTGGGCGCAGCACCGAGGGTTGCGATCCCGTTGCCGGTCCTGGTCCGGTACGGGCGCGACACTGAGGGTTGCGATCCGTTGCGAGGGTTGCGATCTGTTGCCGGACACGAAAAAAGACAAAAAGGAAAAAAAAAAAATTAAATATTGCCCTTGGTCCCTGGGTCCACAGTTAGGCGGCTTCAATCGAAAGCCAGTCCAAGAGCAGGTGCAGGTGTATTGCCCTGGGTCCCTGGGTCCACAGTTAGGCGGCTTCAATCGAAAGCCAGTCCAAGAGCAGGTGCAGGTGGTGCTGCGATGGGCCAGAGCAGTGGTAAGATCAGAATCACTCCATCTACAGCTTCTTTCTTGAGAGGGTACACCACCCCCCGTGATGACATGAATGTAAAGGACACCAAGTATGCACTCACAGAACCTGAATCTGAACAGCCTGCTAGTGCACGCCGCTCAGTATCAGCACTCCAGCCTCTTTCTGGCCGTGAGCTTAAAAGTAGCACCAATAATCTATGGGGTGCCAACTGAGTGCCAGGCACGAGGCGACCCAGGGATTGTCTCGTCGCACAACAAAGCTACCAGGAGAGTGCTACAATTGTTTCCATTTTCCAGAAGAGGAAACTGAGGCCCAGTCATGCCAATCCACTTCCCCAAGGTCAGGTAGCTGCCCAAACAGGATTTGAACTTGGATTTACCTGCCTCTGAAGTGTGAGCTCACAACCATTGTGCCACACTGCCAGGACTGTGGACTTGCAAATCCAGCACCTTCGGTAAGGAATAATTTCTAGAATTTCTGCATAATAGACCTTCAAAAATAATCATGGCCTAAAAACAACAGCCAATGAAAAAGAGCGAGGACACTGTATAGAACGATCTCCTGCATGTATGATAACCACACAGAGCTACAACGGGAGACAAACAAGAAATCTTTAGATTCTTACACAGCGCCAAGCTCGGAGAATGCAGCTTCGTAGAACAGCCCAAATGCCCTGGGAATTTAAGAATCCGAGGGCCTGGAAAATAAAGAGTGGTGTCGTGAGAGGGATAAACATTCCACACTGGCTTCACCTCTCACTAGGTCCAGGACCTGGGGCAAGTCTCTGTGCCTCAGGATCCTTGTCTGTAAAATGCGGTATCAGTAACTGCCGCATGGGGTTGTCGGGAAAATTAAAAAACTGGTCCACATATGCACATCTCAGTTAATGCTAATTATTTTAAATGAGTGGAAGACCAGGTTCAAGGCCTGGCGTGGTTACTAACTAGCTGGTGAACTTCATCTCACAGGCCCCTATGCTCACATCTGTAGAAGAGGAAATTTGTACTTGATAATGTCTCAGGTCTCTTCAGTACACAAACTGTTTTTAAAATCCCTCAAAATATCATAAATAAACAATTATACTTTGGATTTCTCTCTGAGTGTGTATATACAGCATTTTTCTTATCCATTTTTACCAACCAGGTGACTTCCCGTAATAAATACTACAATTTATGATGAGAAAAAATTAATTAAGAGAAAAAAAATCTTAATGTTTGCTTCCTACTTAAAACTCATGATCTCCATTAGGAAAATATAAGTTTAATTTGACTTATCAGCATAACCTCCCAGGCAGGTTTAAGATCGGACCTCAGCCTGCAAATAATGTGCCAGGTAAATCGTATAAACTGATTGACCAGAAGTCCCAGCGAGCAGCATGTGGTTCAGATCTGGTCGACACCAGCACTTTATTTTTTTAAAAAATCTATTAGTCACTAACATTTTAATGTTGGAAGATTTCACATTTTAAAAATCCAAAATTCCATATTCTTGAAAGCACAGAAGGTCCACCAAACTGGACACGCCACTCCTCCTGGCGCCGTTGGGAGCTCTGCGGTGCTGCGCCCGGAGGGTTGGAGCACATCTCCAGCTGGTCCCCTCCCGACCAACCTCAGCTTTTCACTGGCCCTGGGATGATCTGATGACACTTGATTTCACTCTTGCTTGTAATTACCTCTGAGACTTCAATGCTTCAGCTAATCTCTGACATTGATAGGACACGCAGAGAGATCTCTAAAACAAGCCTCATCAAACAAAATGACACAGAAACTACACCAAAACGCCTCACTTTAAAAAAAAGTTACTTCTACCTATTTCGGGACCTTATAAACTTCCTCTGTGGTTAAAAATGAACTAAAAC
>NW_007727343.1:348798-349997 GCF_000696425.1 Galeopterus variegatus
GTTACTTCTACCTATTTCGGGACCTTATAAACTTCCTCTGTGGTTAAAAATGAACTAAAACTGACACAGACATAGCTGTCTATGACTGGATACTTGGTATAGGGCTAAATACAATCCCCAGGAGGAGCAAGATGTGGGTTTTTCTCTGACAACATTTTTTTCCTTCCAATTAATTTCCTTAATATTATTGTATATTTCACACTAGGTCTCAGATCTTTTGGAAGGTCACAGTAACCTAATGGGAAGCAAGCAACAAACCAGTTACCGTGACATATTTATACCGTATTAGACCATGAAGAGCTCCAGGACGGAAATGGTCCTGATGTTAAACTACTGTCAAGAAAATGGCTTATGCTTCCGTTTAAGCCGCAGTTTTCATTAGGGGCAGGTGTACTCCAACGTCAGACAGTATGAGCCCCCTGGAAACTTCAGCCAGCTGCTCACTGGGTGACCTGGGCACACTCTGCAGCTAGCTGGCCCTGCCAGGCCCACCTGGAGGCTGCTGCTCTCAGGGCTGGAGGCCATCTGATCACACCTGCTCCTGAATCTTCCAGGCCAAGACAATCCCTGCTGCTCTGTGGGGAGGAACTCTGGGGTCTCAACCAAGCATTTGTCCAAGTTCTTGGGTTAGCATGGATCTGCCTGCTGGTACCTATGCGGCTCATGTTCATCTGCAGATGGGGTGGCTTCCACCTGGAAAAGCATGCAGGCCAGGCTGCCCGGTCTTTGTAGGGCCATGTCAGCCGCCGCCATCCGCCTGACTGCTTCCAAAGATGGTGGACCTGGCCCTAACACTTTCCAGACTCTGGTAAGAGGGGACAACCCCAACTCACCTGCAGTCCCGCATCTATCAAAGCCCAGCACGGCACAGGTCACGTGGGGATGGCAGCCTAAGGTCCTGAGCTGTACCGGTGTTATAATCACAGCACTGGGAGAGTCAGTCCTCTGGCCACGTTAGCCTCTGTGCGGGACTGAGGTCTTGTCACCTCCCCACACTTTCACTGGCTTTCTCAGGAAGAAGAAAATGAAATCTACTTCTGTATTTCTCAGAAAAGCTGTGTGTGACATCACTCATTGTCCCTGCAAAAGAAACTCCTTTCAGAACGTAGTGCCAGACAAAGCTGCGCTCCTGTGGGACGGGTGGGCATTCTCGTCCCTAAGAATGAGTTTCCTTCTCACTGCCAGAAAGCTGGGGACAA
>NW_007727343.1:350341-352992 GCF_000696425.1 Galeopterus variegatus
CACTGGCTTTCTCAGGAAGAAGAAAATGAAATCTACTTCTGTATTTCTCAGAAAAGCTGTGCGTGACATCACTCATTGTCCCTGCAAAAGAAACTCCTTTCAGAACGTAGTGCCAGACAAAGCTGCGCTCCTGTGGGATGGGTGGGCATTCTCGTCCCTAAGAATGAGTTTCCTTCTCACTGCCAGAAAGCTGGGGACAAATGCTGCACTCGGTGACAGCAACTGGGCCAGCCACTGGGGTTAGCTGCAGTGCTCATCTCTTTCTTATTCCTTATTCCCCCTCATTTTTACCTCATTGCCCTTACTGCATAAAATAATCATCGGCAGCTATTTAAATACTGATGACAAATTGACTGTGACATTTTCAATATTGGTTTAATAAAAATTAAGTGGCCACCATGTACAATATGCTGATACAACAGAATTACCTTACAGTTGTTTTCAAAAAATAAGTTAGTAAATAATTTTGTCTATGTTTTTTTTTACATTTCAGAGTGATGCTCATAAAAAGTAAACTCTTCTTGAAACTCCAACCCAACATATGAATTATCTTTTTATTTCTTCTCAATGCCTTTCCTTCTCTCCCTGCCCTTGCAGCCAGCCAGTGTTCCATTTATGACTCTTCGGGGAGAGCCTCCAATGACTAGCCTGGGCCCCAAGAATTCTCAGAAGCATTCAAGTCAGCACAAATCATAGCAGAATACGGTTTTGAAAGTTGCTGGCCTCCAGTCAGGCCAGATCATTGCATAAGAAGAGAATCTGTGGAGCCAATATTTCTGCTCCAGCTTCAGGGTAATTCAAGCGTGGACCAGAGAAAAACGAGCATCGGGCATAACATCGAGAAAGGAGGATGATTCCAGTGGTAACGTTTTAGGATCTCTGTGAAGGCCTGTTTTAGTTTTGGCACAATTTTTCAGCCAACATTCATAGGCTGTGGGAATAAGGAGAGTGAGAGAATGTGAGCACACTTATAATTTTATTTCCAGTGCTCCGCCTCTCATGTCAACCTTCAGTCGTTTTTACAGAAGGCTCGGGATTACCTTCTGTGTAGCACAAGTGGAAAGGGATCCCAACCACAAGTGCCTGTGTCAGGCCGCAATGAAGAGAAGTTATTTTGCAGAAAGGAAGTGTGAATGCATCTAAAAATCCTAAACAAATCCCTTATAAAAACCTTTAATTCAAGGGCTATATCATTGTTCAAAAAACACATAGATTTTTGAGATATCTAGAGGAGTCAAGTTCCCAGGGACACAGAGTGGAAGGGCGGGTGCCAGGCGCGGGGGAGGGCTCATGGGCAGTCATCGTCTAATGGATACAGAGCTTCAGGTTTGCAAGACGGAAAAGTTCCGGAGAAGGATGGTGGTGATGGTTGCACAATACGTAAATGTACTTAATGCTACTGAATTATACAATTAAAAACGGTTAAAATGGCAAATTTTATGTTATGTGTATTTTACGACAATTTTTAAAATATACATACATATACATATATTTTTTAAAGACCTTGCCATGAAAGAGCGAGAAAGACACTTAAAAGAGGAAATGGAGTACTAACCACTGATAACCTGCAGAGTCCCGGTGAACCATCAGTGAACAACCTGATAAGTAAAGTGGGCCAGGACTGTGAACAAACGTACTAAAGTTGCAGAACAAAGACCATGATCAGAATAACTGTGGCTAACTCTGACTCACGACTGCTCAGCACACAGTGGTCAATATTGCAGGCAGCTGAGTGCACCTGGTCCTCCCAGTGACAATAACAGCAGACACACGGAAGGGCATGCAGCAGTTGCAGCAGGGGACCACGTACCCTTCCTTAGCAGCCAGCCTCTCAGCCACAGAGCCACGTGGTCAAGGCAGATTCTTTTGCTTTTTGGTCCTCCCCCGCCTTACAGAGTCTACTCTCTCAAAATACAGTTGAGGACAGCCACACAAAATAAAAGCTAATGGTACATAGCCAACTACATGCCAGGCTCTGTAATGAGCATTTCACAGGGGTCAGCTCACTTTTAACCTCACAGAAACCCAAAGAGAAAGATTCTATTATTGCCCCTTATCCAGATGGGAAAACTGAGACACAGGAACCTTTAGTAACTAGTCCAAAATAGCAGGGACAGACCACACTTCCTAGTGGAGCTCCTAACCCACCCAGTAACCCCACCTTATAAACGGTATCACTCCAAAGAAAATGGAAAATTCATTTGTTGATCCACCTGTGCATGTCAACTGGCATATTCAGAGATTTTTCCATTAAGAAAAAGAAATAGTGAGGAAAGGCACTTTTTGGCACAATTTTTTACTATCCCAGTATCCTCCTACTTAAAAAAAAAAAAAAATATATATATATATACATGTATGTATGAATGTATGTATGTATGTATGTATGTACGTATGTATGAATGTATTCAGCCATAATGAGCTGATTCTTAAAACTTTACATTTAGATCCAGACCTTTCAGGGGCAATAATATAAAATCTGAATGGGGAAGAAAGAAAAGTGAAAGCTGGTGGTTAATGAAGTTTAACAATCCTCATTAACTGCAAGAGACAGATCTAGGCTTTGCCCATGATCTCTCTGCATCTGTGATAATATCACGAGGCTTGTTGGAGGGAAATCCACCACACGGTGTCCTTGCTGGAAACACAGACCC
>NW_007727343.1:354027-356796 GCF_000696425.1 Galeopterus variegatus
TTGGGTCTGTCCTCATGAGGGTGTACCATGCCACGGATGTACACACTCCTAGGTACTACAGAGTCGGGAAAGGGGGAGGTCAGAGTTTGTGTCTGTGGGGGTGCTGACAGAGTTTGGATGTGTAGTGGTATTGTCCACACATGGACATGTAAGGTCCCCTGTTGCTGGCAGAGAGAAGATGTGGTGATCCGACTAGGGGCCTCCATTTGTGCCCTTGAAACAGGCCATACAGAAGGTATAAATGGTAGGAGCCACCTAAGTTTTGTTACCCAGGACCCAGAAAAGTACCAGGTGCAACTCCATGTTCAAAATATATTTGTTGATTGACTAAATGAATGAATGAATCAATCAATATAAGCATGTATAAACAGTTAATTCCTGTCCCCCATTTCAGCTATCCATGGGAAGAGATGACTTTGTCAACAGAATACCTATGGCCTTCTGAACTGTATACGCATAGATAGGCACGTGCGTACATGTGTGTGTGCATAGACACGTGTGCATGTGTGCACATGCATGTGTGTGCCTGTACACGTGTACATGTGTGTGTACATATAGAAACACATGTGGGTACTTCAAAAAGTTCATGAGAAAATAGAATTGAAAGAGAACATGAGTCTTTTCATGAACTTTCTGAAGTACCCTTGTATTCATATCTATCAAATATGCATATGTACATAGACATGTGTGTCTGTATGCATGTGTGTACATGTGTGTGTGTGTTCACATGTGTGCACATACCTATATATACGTGTATATATATATACATGCGCATGCATGCAGCAAAGCAGAGCAATGACTAGGTAGATTCTAGGACAGGCTGGGTAAGTAAAAGGCTCTGTAACACCCTCAGGGCAGCAGGGAGTTCAGCTCCAGAAGACTCTTCATTGGTGAGAGGGTAATTCCCTGAAAGAATGAATGAGAAGGCTGAGAAGTTCACTCCCAGAGGGTCACCTAGGCTCACCAGGAGAGTCAGCGACTCAACCAGGAGCGAGACTCTTCTCATCAGAGTTAAACATGGTATGTCAGTTCCATAATTCTCATTCCTTTTTGAAAATTGAACTTTCAAAATACACATGGAATTTAAACCATTTTCATTGGTATATTACAGTATATTACAAATATACTGTATCATGTAAGCATAAATAAATGGATGTTATTTATCTCAAGGGAGAATTATCTTTTTGGATTATTCAACACAATCTATTCACCTATAGACATCCCCACTCTGTTTTTAAAAGACTTCCTATCTCATATGTCTATCAGTTGTCTTACAACCAGTTTTGCAAGCAACTATCAAAACTTCTCAGATGCCTGATAGTGTTAATTGTTATAAGTACAGAGGACACTCCACGAAACATTCAGAGGATCAGCCCAATGCATTTTGATTGCAAAGGCACAAAAGTATGTGTATCAGATGGTGCATTAAACTGGACCTGACACAGTCTTTTTATACGCCTGATGTTTGCAGTTCTTTGAGAAAAGTGAACAGCCTCCATCACCCATATAACAGGAAGGATAAATCACGTCTGAAATCTCACACCAGAATTGCTTTTTAAGTGAAGCTCCATAAATGCAGTCACAGGGAAAACTGCAATTGATCCACAAGGATATCCATTATTAGCTATTACATGACAGAAAAAGCACAAATCTTTCTCATTAGACCCATTTGTTTGTTGGAGATCAGATTTCCCTGGAATAATTCTTTCCCTGGACGCACCACTGCTGCAGAGCTCACCTGCTCTGCATCTCTCTTATCTGCTTGCCTTCATGCTCCCATCTCTCTGCTGTCCCTCCTTCCTGCTAGATACATAATCAGCCTGCCTCATCAAGCCTCTTTTTCCTTTCCACAATTAATCGATTTCTTACTGCGTATGAACTAACATTGTGCACTTTAATTCCATAAAGGTTATTTATATAAACAAACATCTTAACCTGATGACTTTAGAAAAGCCATGCCTAGAAATTTACATACTGATGGCCCAGACGCCAACTAATAAATACTCTTATTCGGAATTCTAAATGATAGATTTACGTACGTATGTGTGGAGGGGGTGCTCATGTGGGCATATCCATGTGTATGTGAATAGCTGGAGAACTAGGATATTGTGCTAGGAGCTGGGAAAGAGCAGTAAACAAGATCCATATGGCCCCTGCCTTCATGCAGGTAATAGCCTAATGATGTGAACAGACAGGGACACAGGCATGCACTCGTGATACTAAGTGACCTATGCTGTGACTGGGAAACTGGGGTCTCTAAAGGCACATGGTGGGAGGGACATAGCCCGGATGCAAGCAGGCAGAGGAAGCAACACCAGAGCCGAGGCCTGAAGAATAAGCAGGGGTTCACCGGAGGTTGGAGGTAGGGAAGAGGTGTTTGAGGCAAAGGGCACAGTCAGTGCAAAGCCTGGAGATGAAAGAGTGCAGCTCAGTAGAGAAGCAGAGAGCTCAGAGTGGCTGTCACAGCACTGAAGGAAGGGACAGGCAAGAATGTCTTCGAATCTGAGGACACAGGGCTTTGAAGACTTGTTAAGAAGTTAGGAGCCTCTGACACATCAACGTAATGCTATCCCAATTAGAAACCAATATACAGTGGGGAGAGCTAGGCAAGCAGTTCGTAAAATTTGTCTGGAAGAACTATCATGCAAGAATAGTGCTGAAAATTCCGAAAGAAAAGACTGACGAGTAAGACTAATACGTCAAGTGGAAAAAATAACATGAAGCTGTAGGAGATAAGAGTTTAGGGCTGGCATGTAAATAGACTGTTCT
>NW_007727343.1:356992-369370 GCF_000696425.1 Galeopterus variegatus
AAGCAGTTCGTAAAATTTGTATGGAAGAACTATCATGCAAGAATAGTGCTGAAAATTCCGAAAGAAAAGACTGACGAGTAAGACTAATACGTCAAGTGGAAAAAAATAACATGAAGCTGTAGGAGATAAGAGTTTAGGGCTGGCATGTAAATAGACTGTTCTAGGATCAATCCCCAAATGGGCTCAAATACAAAGATGGTCTTCCTATATAAACAAATTAGTACTTTAAATTAGTGAGAACAATATAGGATTATATAGTTAACAGTGTCAAGAAACCTGATTGGCTGACTGGCTATCTTAAAAACATAATAAGGGCCAGCCCGGTGGCGCACTGGAGAGTGCGCCGCTTGGGAGCATGGCGGCGCTCCCGCCGAGGGTTCGGATCCCATGTGGAGACCGGTTCCCGCCGAGGGTTGCGATCCCATTACCGGTCAGTAAAAAAGACAAAAAGGAAAAAAAATAATAATAATAATAAAACAAATGTTACATCACGCCTTACATTTTAAAAGTCCAGATGAAATAGAGCTTTAAATACAAAAACATAAAGTAGTAAAAGCAGTAGAAGAAAATATAGGAGACTTGTTTTATAATCTTAGCTACATCCACAGCTGAGAAGCACTACAGGAAATAATAAACTGTCCTACAAAAACATTTAATTCTGCTTCACCAAGGAGGAGAAGAAGGAATATCATAACCCATAAATGACATCATGAGACAAGCAAAACATCAGGCAAAGTACAGGTTTTCTTATGCTTAAAGGAGATTTTATAAATCAATTTTTTGAAAAGGCCACCAACCCAAAAGAAAAAGAAAATAGCTAAGGGCTACGACAACATTGTTCACTGGGAAACAAACAAACAAAAAAAAGACCTACATATAAACAGACTTTCAACCTGAATCACTGAATCAACTTGCATAATTGAAGAAATGAAACAATTGAGATACTGTGTCCCAGGATCTGACTGACAAAGGTCGAAAGGTTTGATAATCAGTAGTATTGGCTAAGCTGTAGTAAAACGGGTACTCCCAGATTTGGTGAAAGAATAAAATGAGGCGACCTCTTTGCAAGACAACTTGGCGATGTCCATAGAAATCACAAATGTCTTGCAAATATCTGTGCAATTCAAATTCTAGAACTTTTCCTATAGGTAAAATAACTTGCACACCAGGTTGTTCAATAAGAGGTTGGTTAAATAAAGACTATTCATCCAACGGATTACTGTTGGCCGTCAAGAAAACCCTTTGGTGTATGTGTGCAGATACAGAAACATTTTAAGGTATATTGTTAAATAAAAAGCAGCTAAGATGCAGAGCAGTGGGTACAGCATGCCCGGACTTGTGCACAAACAACAAAAAAAAGACCTACATCATGGGTACTACGTATGTAACTAGAGTATTTCTGGAAGGAGACACAAACTCCAATCAGAGGTTGCTGGTGGAAAAGGGCACTGAGGAACTGGAGGGTCAGAGTCCATTGTGGGAGGGAGACTGTCTTTTCCTGAGACACTCCTTTATGCTGCTTGCATTTCTTATCACATTCAGATACTACTTAAAAAAAAAAAGCTAATTACCAATAAAATTCCCCACAGGAAAATGAATGCATGTCAGAGAAAAGATGTGCAAAATCACTTTAAAGAATCTGAAAGGCTCCCAGGCTTGAGCAAAGCTTGGCTAAATGCACTAACCTTTCCAAAGAAAGAATGCGTCAATCAGCATTGGTGCTGGGCAGTAAATGAAGGAGAGAAAAAGGAATGTCCATCCAGGGGACACAGGTCTGAGCCAAAGTACTTCAAGTTCTGCGTTCCCTTTGTGAAGGCTCTCCCATTATGGAGATGGATGCCTCAGGCAAGCTTAGCTTAATGCCATTTAACATTTTAAATGCAGAATTAAATGCCCTTGCTCTAATTCCAAGATCACCAAGCAAGCTTCCAGTTATAATTTGTTCTCCTTTATAGATCTGCTGGTGTTAGAGAGAGACTGTTAACCCTGATCTGGATGTTCCAGTCTATGTAACAGTTATATGCCTCTTTATACAGCAATATAGTGACAGTCTGGCTTTATTTTTTAAAAAACTAAGACAAAAATAAACAACTTTGGACTTTGCTTTATGAGACATGAGGAGCCACAGGGCAATTTTAAGCAGTGGCGTGATAAGATCAGCATTTTGGAAAGACCATCCCAGGTACAGTGTGGCATATGGGTAGGGAGGGGACAAGACTGGAGGAGGGGCTACAAACCAGGAAGCTGTGGCAGCATTTCAGGCAAAAGATGATGGTGGTATGAATTAAATTATTTTAATGTAAGTACTCTTTTGAGATTTGTTTCCCCTTCCAGACTGCAAGCTTGGTAAGAAGAAACTAGGACAGTCTTTCTCACCATGTGCCAAGTACTTGGCATAGTGTCTGACACAGAGAAGACCCCAATCAATATTTATTGAAAGAAAGAGTGAATGAATGAAGGAGGGAATATGGGCGGTAGAGATAAAAAGAATTGGACAAATTTAAGACATATTTAGGAAAGGCAATTGACAAGACTTGATAAGTGAATGAATACAGTGGTTACAGAGAGGGAAGAGTGAAGGTTTCTGGCTTGAATCACTGAAGGGACAGTGATGCCATCCATTAAGACAGGGAACACTGGAGATGGGCTTGGGGCAATGAACTCAATTTGGAAGTGCTGAGTGTGACACACGCTCACATATCCAGGAGGGGTGTTGAGTAGGCAGTTGGGTGTATGAGTCCAGATGTCATCACTGGTAGTTGATGGGAACACAGACTAGGGCATCATTAGCAACAGAAGTCATGAATGCGGATGACATCGCCCAGGGACAGCCCAGGAAGAAAAGCAGACATAGGACAGAAGCCCAAGGGACATCAACTTTTAAGGGAGGAGCAGAGAAAAGGGAACCCACAGGTAAGACGAAGTGGCAGCAGCCAGGCAGGAAAAGTGCCGTGACCCCAGGCCAAAGGAAAGGATGTTCATGAGTCACTTCTGCCAGAAGTCAGGCAGGGTAAGGACAGAGAACTGTGCCCACCAGGTCTTGGTAGACCGGTGGAGTGAGTGAGGGGCAGTGCAGGGAGACGGGGTGAGCAGGGCAGGAGGAGCCCCAGGAATGCGGGTCAGTGACCCCAGAGCTGGCTGTGGAGCGAAAGGGACACACAAGAGCTGAAGCGGGGCCCGGGCGAGGGAGGGACGTGCCCACAGGAAACTCTGCCAAGACGGGACAGCCCCGGTCCTGCTTCAGTTCTCATCTTTAAACACCAAATGACAAAAAGAGACTGAAAATACAGGTAAGAAAGGGAAATCTGCTGACAGGGAAAAGTTTAAGAGGATGAGATCTGTAAAAAACGTGGAGTGACTGTCGCCTCCAGCTCCGCCATCGGAACCGATGGGGAAGCAAGGCCCGTGGCAGGCGCGGGCAGCTCAGTCTAATGCAGTGTGAGCGCCCGCAGCCACAAGAACGGTGATGATTATTTGACAGAGATACGATAACAAAGCTCAGGTGGATTACTGCCACCCCAGGAGGTAGGGACTGGGGACTGTCCCCATCCAGCCTGCACACCAGTGCCTCCCAGCCTTGGGAGTGAGCAGGTGCATGCGAGTCTGTCTCTCCCACTAGACACCAGCCGCTCAGGGGCTCCCTGCCTCCCTGGAGAACCCTATTTGTCTGGAGCATCCCAGTGTCCACAGTAACACCAGTGGAACTGGTCTCATGCATGCATGAAGTCTGAGTTAGACGGCAGCCAGCCCACCAGACAATCGGGAAACGTGGTAAACTATTCCAGCCAGTTAGAAAGAAAACTTGATGGGCAGAAAGACAAGATTTGATTTTGGTGAAAGCGTCTGCTATAGGGGGTCAGAGGAGGAGGAGACTAGCAGGCCATTTAGAAAACTCTCTGGGCCTCAGAAGTGGGCTGAAAAATCATGAACACACACGTGGTGGTGGGAGTTCTGACTGGATACGAACATCTGAATTAGAGGATGCCATTGCTTAAGGTGCGGGTAGATACTGCATATTAAGAAAACTATTCCCAGGAAAAAAAAAATTAAAACTTGTTTCTATTAGTGGGAAACCGTAAAACGGCTGCCACCCAGGATAACAGGGAACTGGTGACCTGCAAACCCATCCTGTCTGAAATGCAGGTTTGGGCTTAGAGAAAACCACAGGCCTGAACTGCACTGCTTAGCTGCCAAGAGAACTGGCACAGGCTCAGTGTGCCCCAGGAGGCAAGGGTGGATTCCAGAACAGAAAAGGAAACACTAGCGCCTATGGTTGACTGATTCAGAACCAGAGTCCTTCAGGGATTTGTACCCATCTAAGTCCCAACCTCTAAGATCAAGATGAGGTCACTGTAGCAGGGGAGGTCAATGGCTCACCCAGGATCCCCGGTCCTGAGACTGCCAGAGTGTGGATATGAGTCCAAATCCCATCTCCCTCCCCAGGCCTCCTTTCAGTTATGCCTGGTTTCTGTCCTTTGTTGCCTCTCTGACTGCGTTAACCTCATCAAGCCTAAGTTCAGTTGAAACAATGATGGTCCACTCACAGGTCACCCACCTGAAAGAGTCACACCCAACTTTTTTTCACCTTCCAGCAAAAGGGCATTGCAGCCAAATGCCTGCCCTAATATGTGTGTCTGTGAGTTGGGGGGTGTAGGGAGGGAGATAAGAAACACCACCAGAAACAGAAGAAAAAGACTGAAAAGTGACAAAGGGAAAGGACCAAACCAAGGTGTCAGTCCATTCAGGCTGCTATAACAAAACACCTTAGGCTGGGTAATTTATCAACAACAGCAATATATTGCTCACGGTTCTAGAGGCTGGGAAGTCCAAGATCAAGGTGCTGGCGAGGGCCTGCTCCTCATAAATGGTGCCTTCTGTGTGTCCTCGTGTGGCAGAAGGGCTAACGAGCTCTCTCAGGCCTCTTTTATAAGGTCATTAATCCCATCCCACCCTCATGATCGAAGCAGCTCCCAAAGGCCCCACCTCCTAACACCACTACACTGGGGATTAAGTTTCAACATATGAATTCGGGGGAACACAAGTTCAGACCATAGCACCAGGGGTACAAGAGAAAAACCAAGGAGCAAACTGTCCATAAGCAAAACTGGGAGCAAACTAGAAGCAGCACTCTGAGTTTTTGTTTTGTTTTGTTTGTTTCTGAAAGAGAGGTGCTTGGGTGTTGTTAATACTGCCTTGCTAGGAAGGCCATCATTCAAGCTCTCTCACCAGCACCCCACTCCTGCACACACTCTGCACAGGTGAGTGCGTGGCACCAACCGAGGAAAGCCACTGTCACACAGTGAGCAAGAGTCAGAGAACTGGGGGACAGACCCTCTGCCACCTTGCAGCAAGGGACTAGGGGCACTTGAAGTAGAAACAATTCTTGTGACAAAGATTGGAATTTAGAAGATCCTATCTTTTTAAATTGCACTGTATTTTAGAGATTGAAAACCAAAATGCCAATATCCTTTGGTTTAAATTGCATTTTTTGTTTATCTTGAGAACTGATCAAAGAACCAGAAGAGGCACACGACGGGTCTCTGAGCAGCCGGGTCGGCTGGCCAGGCTGAGGCACCATGCTCACACGCCTCAGTCAAAGAAGACGCCCGTGGGGTCCTCACCGGGAGGATCCAGAATGATGAAGACAGAACTAAAAGGGTGGTTTAAGGAAGTAAATCCTCAATTATTAGGAAAATTTTATAATTCAAGGTAATTAAGTTGAAAGGATCACACATAGTGGAGGTTTATAAATAGACTGATATATCTCAGACACACGGAACACACACAAACAACTTTCTGGTGCGTGTGTATATACGTGTGTGTGCCTAGAAAATGCTTGGAATATGAAGATTACAGGAAAGGGTGGGGTGCTACATAGCAATTGGTCCTTACATGCAATAAAAAAGGGACTCTGAGGAGTGTGTGATTATTAACACTTACTCTATACAAGAAGAAGCCATATTACCAAAAGCACCCAAATCACTCGCAACAGTACACGAAATTGCAGAGGAGCTGAATGGAGAGGGAGGACCTGACGGAAGGGAATGACATGCGAGGCAGCCCAGTCCATCTCCCTCCCACTGCCCTGACGGTTAACCTGGGAGCACATATTTAAACCTCTAGACCTTTCCTAGACCTGCCTGGGCTCTCGGGGCCAAATTTGCACGGCCAGGGTTGAGCAGCCAGAGCCGCGGGTGCGACATTAAACAGGGCTCTGTCGCTTATGGTGCTCTGTGTGACCAGAGAGCCCCTGAGAGGCGCTCCAGATGTCCCCGCCTACTTCAGAGGGAGGTGTAAACCCAAACAAGCAGGTGTCTGTACTGGGCCTTCCAGGGCCCAGGGGAGAAGCCCTGCAGGAAACCACAGAGACGCCCCAGAAGTGGGCTCTCACTGGAGAAGCCTCAGAGCCTGCCGTGGACAACGCACAAGTGGCAGCTGCTGAACTCTGGCTGTGAGCCAACAAGCCTGACGTTTGCTCACTGGCTCGGCCACTGAGCGCTGCCATCAATCTAAGGGCACCGAGAAGTCAGGGGAAAAAGAAGCCAAGGAATATTCTTCCAGTAGTCTCTGGCCACAGGTCCTCCAAGGGGCTGACACAGACTTTGTGTAAAGGCTGTGGGTTCCCCACTTACAAAGCCAGCCGGGATGGTGGCCAACTCCCCAGGGGCAGCAGCCTTCGTTCTGCTCTGTCTGTCCTGCCCTCCCTCACCCCACCAGGTTAGCACCCTTCTTTGCTGCCAACTTATGAAGGCTTTACTTTGCAGCTCCATTTCTGTGCATGGATTGCCTAAAGAAGAGGAATACCCGAGATTCAAAACACACACACACATAGTAACCTCATCGTAATCTAAACAAAAAATGTATTTCTTCTGCTGTGAAGATAAGGTCATTGCCTAGAGATCAGCAGCTCACACACATTCTAATTATTTCATCTCTTGCAGACATGGGTTTGCACAGACTTGACCATACTAAGCTTGTCTTCCCATCGCTGACACTTCTAAAGGATGGGCTGCAGTCAGGCACTCAGTCTGAGGACCCAGAGCAAAGGGGAGGCACCCCAAAGTAGAGGCCATGACATTCATTTGGATGCTAAGAGAAAGAACTTCTAATCCCCACAATGCCTTTAAAAAGTCACAGCCTGAGGCGACTTTTTTCACTTCCCTGTATTTTTGCAAGGGGAGGCTGGAGCAGATCATTTCTAAAGCCCCTTCACTTTCTGAGATCCTGATTCTAAGTGACCCTTCTGAACACTGACCCTGTGACCTTGGACTCATTAGCCGAGTACTAACATGCCGCCAGCCGTATTAGCAGCTCACATTTAAAAGGTCATGGTTTAGGGGGATTCAGAGCAAACACTGAAAACACACCATGTGACACGCTGACATGAAGGTCTTCAGATGGGCACACTGCCAGACTCTGAGCACCTCGCTCCACTCCCTTCCTCCACAGCCAATGGAGAAACTGTGTTATCTCCATAACTGATGCCTCATGGAACTTCAGAGCCGGGAGAAACTTGTCTGAGCAGCAAACCCCAAGCCCTTGGTTTACATCTGACAAGCTGAGGCCCAGGGACATTATGGGCTCCCCAGGATCAGCCCATCAGTGGCATTGTTGGGACTCGCTCTCAAGTCTCCTGACTCCAGATTTCCATGTCATAATTTTTTTTGAAACACATAAAGAAAGAACTTAGTATCTATGCATTACTTTTCTTCTCAGGGTTTTTATAACTTCAGGAGCATTCACTCACTCATCTCCCAGATCAATATATACGACTTCCCTGTCCTTTGGACACCCCAGAGAGCAAAGTAAGTGGTGAGAAGGCACCCTGGTTATGTGGGATCTTTGCCTTTCTTAATGAAGATCAATCAGCAATCAAATGTAGAGCTAAAATTATCAGGCCACTGCAGGGCTCAGATCTCTGCCATTTGGGGTGGGGTGGGGGATTTGTGTTTTAAAATAGCTCCACCAAGTAGATTATGAAAATGTTCGAGCAACTATTAATAATCCAAGGTTCAATATTTTTTTTCTTCCTCTCTCTTACACACACATATCAAACAAGCAAAAAGTCTGCCATGCCTAAATAATCTCTCCCCAAATTCTCCTATTGATTTATAGGCATCAGAAGGGGCCAAACACTGACACTGCTCCAAGGATGGCAGATTCAATGCCACATTCTACCCTGTAGCGTTTGACCCTACAAGAAACTCTCTAGAAAAGTGACAGAGTAAAGTTAACCTGCGGGACAATGCCAGCGTTCGATAGTCAACAACGGTTTAAAGATTGTGTCATTCCCAAACCGGCAAGATGAGCAGCGAGTTAGAACTGGAGGCTCCTGCTTAGTACACAAAGCAGAAAAGAAAAGCAGGAAAGAAAAGAAATTCAACTTCCCTTCCCCAGCTACACAAAAACCCTAGGTTTTATGCTCCTGTGACCTAGATATAGTCAAGGAGATCATACAGAATGTTCCTAGGGAGAAAGGGACCTCAACTCTCAGCTGTTCAGCCAACTTCTCAGCTTAGAAAATGTCTTTACAAGGGAATATTGAAAATGACACAAGCAGAGGTTTATGGGACAGAAACAGGGAAAGGCCTTAAACAGACCTAAACTCAGCACTAGGGAGCTGTGACCACATAGTTTCGACTTCCCATTACTCGCCTGAAATAACATGTAACCCAGGCTCTTCTCTTAACTCTAGCACTTTGAATTCCCATATGGAAATATCACTTTTCGAAGAAGGAAAAAATCAAACACATTTTCCTGTGCAGTCAATGATGGGTGAGGGAGGGGAAAGTGGAAGCAAGCAGGTCAGTAAGGGTCACGGGGCTTTTGAATTATTTTTCCCAGTGTAACAAAATTCTCCATTGCAGAGACTAAAGGTAAAAAAGACTCCGCATGGCTGAAGTCTGTAAATACCTACACTATGAAGGCAGCATGTTTTCCACTCCAGCCCGCAAGCTGTACTAAATAATTAACGATGTAAATTAGACTACCTTATTTATTAACAAGTCCAGAGTGGCTTATGTAACCACACTCCAAATTTAAATGCATATAAAGCACAATCTGAAGTTTCAGAAACCCCAGTGGAGGGGCTGAGAAATAAATATTACAGTAATAAAAACTGATGCGTGTCACTGAATCCTTATGAACACCAGGATTTTTTTTTAAGTATGATTAATTGCAGTGGCAGAGATTATTAAGATGAGAGGGCCAAAATCAATGTATTAACAGAATAACATTACAGCTATTTAACCAGGCCAACAATAAATTGTACATAGAGGCTCTGACAGTAAAAGCTGCAAATTCTCTTTATGCTGTGCTAAAAGGGAAAACATCAGACTTGTCTCCAGTAGTACCCCCAAATCAGAAAATACCACTCAAGAAATTCAGAAAAAGATCCTTCCTATTGGTTTTCATAAAAGGTCCCTATTGGTGCAATATAGACATGCATGCCTTTCCACAGCCATGTGAATACACTTAACACTACTGAGCTGCACAACTCAAAATGGTTAAGATGGGTAAATTTTATGTTATGTGTTTTTTATGATAGTTGAAAATAAAAATGCATGACTTATTTTGACCACGCCTTTTACTGCTTCGGTGAGACAAAACTTGTCCTTTGTAATGTACTTTGGTACTTGCCACACCTGGGACCTAAATGGTTACATAATTCCAACAACAAGCTTCACTCCTGAATACCACTTATATGTGACACTGGTATTATTTTTCATTTAATTTAGTATTGCCGTGCGTAATCATTTCCAAATAACAGGAGCTGCCACTTAGCAGTGCACTTTTGGGCACACATGATATATATCTACAGACAGAGAGACATAGGTCTGGATGTATCATATCTAGTGAATAAAGAGTATGAGACAGATACTGTGAAGAGAAGATTTTTAATAAAACAGGCTCAAACAATGACTCTGAAAACAAAATGTCAGCTGAGCTTAAAATATACATGTAAAAACAAAAAATATCCTATCTCCTAATTCATCTATACATGTGTTTTTAAAATGTTCTGCCACTGGCTCTCTATGAACCCTAAAGGCAAACTGATTTAATATTTAGATACTAAAATATACACTACTTTAAAATGATAAGGCAAACTTGTTTCAGCAAGATCTAATCACAGTTTATTTACTTATATTATTCCTATTTAAAAAAAATAGAATCATGTAACTTCAGCTACACACCATTAAACTAGAACTTTAAAACAGGTTATTTTAAGAATACCACTGGGTCTAATAACAAAGTAAAACAAGGTGTAATTCGGCTCCAACTGTAGCTGGTATCCACTGGCAAAGAATTTAAAAGCTGTTCAAGCAAATTTTAATATGTAAGGAAAGGAACACAGACGTGTCATATAAGGATGAGAGTGGAACAGTCTCTTCTACTGATGTTACTTTGAGATCAAAAAGCAGAATTCAAAATAATTGTGCAAAGTGCTTTCCAAACAAGCAATGTGATACATTTTACAGATAAAGACACTGAGGCACAAACTGGCTGCGCTTGAACATGCTGAGGGACAGAGCAGAGAAACATACCTTTCCTCAGAGCTCAGCTGTGTCCTGCTTGACTAATGTCACTAACTTAATTCCCTGGCCTGCACACTCAGCGGGACACACCTCTCAACTCCCCCAATCCCAATGGGTTTTCAAATCAAAAGGGAAAAAAAAAATAAGAATGAGAAATCAGTCGTGCCATGATAGAATAATTAACTGTGACAAATGCTCTAGTAAATATATTTTTTAAATCCATGTTTAAAAGCCTGAAAATAAGAACCTGCCATCAGATGTAAAAGCAACCACAGCAATTGTGAGGATACACAAAAGCTCTGCCTAAATCTATTGATTTCATAGATATCAGGCAGCTAAGCCCGCAAAGCTTTGAAATAATAACTTTTAAAATTTAAAGGTAGTTTTATTTTCTCTTTCACAGATGATGGCCTTAAACACATTAAAGGTTAAAAATTTAAAGTGAAAATAATCAGCCGTTTCTCATTTCTTTCTTCGTTTTACATTAATCATGGAATACACAATGTAAAAACCACCACCACCAAAAAAAAAAAAAAATCCCAATATCTAAGTACAAAGGCACTCCCCGTGGTCTCAAACAGTCCGAAGGGCTCTGAATTCCACATGGCCACCTCCCTCTGACTATTGCCACCGCACCTTATGAGAAAGGCCCCGGACACGTTGGACCACCCTGGCGAGCCCAGGCCAGCCCAGCCCAAGGCCAACACAGGCCTCCCTCTTTGGTCCAGGCTGCCACGCTCCTTGCCAAAGGTTGAGACCCAGGCAATCTGGACGCGGCACGTCTCAGCCATGCTAGGCCTGCACATTCCCCTCTGCCTTGCTCTGTTGTCATTCCCTTCTGCCCGAGCCCTACAGTGTGAGCATCGCCAGCAGAACAGGCAACGGAGACCAGAAAGGCCTCTTACTTACAGTAAAAAACAGGTTATCTCGGAACTACGCTGGCAGAAACATGGTTGTGTGTTCTGGGGGGCTGTGGGGGACGCATGAGCACTCGCCAGCCGGAAGGCCACACCCAAGCCCCTACTTTCAGGGCTGCCTATCTCAGTGCCAAACATGGGAAGGAAAACCGGGAGAAACTTTGCCTTACGATCCTTGACATGGATGAACAAAACCTCCTGTTCATGAAATGTCTGAAATGGCAAAGTCCCTAGGAAAAACATGACAAGAACACCTCCCGTAGAGGTGACACAGGACTGCTGGAGAAAAGACTGGTGAGCCCTTGTTTGGCCGTGTATTTGTCCCAAGTCATCAGAAGAGGACAGAAATACACAGTCAGCTTCTCCACCGAGCCAAGACAGGCTGTCACATTTCCAGGGACACAGGGGTCCAATGCTAAAGCCAGCATCCTTCAGAGCACTACACACTGCCTTATCATCCAACCTAGCCCTGGGAAATTATTCAATGGGCAATTAAGATTTCTAATACAAATGGCCTCAAAATCATATCTCTGGGAAGTCAAGTCCAAATTAAATCAGACCGGGCTTTTAGGCTCCCAGCGATCACATTTTCTCTTTTGAGCGAGTGCATTTCAACACTCGCAACTTCTCCTCTTACAGATCATTTTCAAGGCCTCTCTGGATGCAATCTCCTAAGCAAAATCTGATATGTAAAATGAAAAGGAAAATTGGTTAACTCCAAACCTCAGCGAAAGACGTGAAGGGAGAGACTCACTTCCTTCAGCAGATTTCGGAAAGTTAATTATTTCAACCTCCTTTCCATCAAATTATTGCTGGAACTTCTAACACAACATACATATAGTACTTTATGGGGGGGGGGGGGGGGGGGGGAAGCCCAGAACTAAGTTATTGCATACGAGAAGCCTAAAGTGCACCCAGCAAAGCTC
>NW_007727343.1:370311-370973 GCF_000696425.1 Galeopterus variegatus
GGGGGGGGGGGGGGGGGGAAGCCCAGAACTAAGTTATTGCATACGAGAAGCCTAAAGTGCACCCAGCAAAGCTCTGAAATGCAAAATGCATATGCGATTCGTTCCCGCAAGGAATGTATGTATTTATATTACTGACATATATATTTAAAGCTTATTTGACAGTGTCACTCTTCAGCCTGTGCTAGCAGCTCCAAGCCCGTGAAACAGACAGGTAAGTGACAGATGGCCCAGCCCTGCCTCTCTTGCCTGGGACATCTTCTCCCCACACCTGGGACAGCGTTCAGGCCGGGACCTACCCGCCTGGCCAGCCCCTGACCACAGGGGCGAGGAGAGGACGAGGAGGAAGAGGACAGGAAACTCACATTTCGGTGATGTTCTCAGGGTCTGCGCCGTTAGGCTCCAGCCTCGGGAATGCCACGATCCCAGGAGAAGGGTCGCTGCACCGGATCCTAGAGGCGCTGCATCTGCAGGACGCGGGACAGGCGAGCGCGGCCCTCCAGCAGCCCACGAGCAGCCAGCAGCAGCCCCAGAGCCGCGCCATGGCGGGTCCATGCCACCCCCTCCAGGACGACATCCCCGGCCGCCAGTGCCAGCCCGAGCGCGTGTCCCTGCGCTGCACCGGCCGCCCGGCTTCCCCGCCGGCGCCGGGAGGCCTTGCCCGC
>NW_007727343.1:372240-382659 GCF_000696425.1 Galeopterus variegatus
GGCGGCGGCACGTCGGGCGCACACGCGCGCGCGCACACGCCGGCCGAGGGGACCGCTGAGGGCACCGTCCGCCGTCCACGCCGCCGGCTGGCCCCACCGCGTCCCTCCCACGAGCGCCGCCGAGGCCGCCTCCCTCTGGAAATGGAGACCGGGCTTGGTTCGGCTCCGAGAATGCGCCGGTTCTTATTATAGGATCCGCCCTCCCCCGTCCCCGCGGCGTCCCCCTTCCCGCCCGGCCTGAGAGGGAGGCTGAGCGACCCTGACAATGAATAAATGTCGTCAACACCAGAACGTGCTGCCTCCGTCACCGGGGGTCGCCGCGCCCCCCGGGCCACCTCTCCGGCCGCCGGGGCTTCTGCAGAGGGAAGGGGCCTCCGAACACGGCGCTACCTAAGGGGGCTCCTGCCGTTTCCTGCCGTCACACGTCCGGGAAACAGCGACCCGTGCGGCGCAGGGAGCGCGCCTGACGCGTGGGGATCTCTGAGTGCGCGGCGGCGACCCAGGCACCCCGGCCTGCGGGGCGTGTGGCGCCGCGTCACTTTCTCCCACGTCCCGGCGTCACTCCCGCGACGCCCACCCCCACGCGGNTGCCGCCTTGTCCCAAACATAGGAATGGTCGCCGATCCGCCCGCAGAGGCTGGGGATGGAAGGATCGAGAAAACGAACGACAAGAGCGAACGATCAGATCTAGGCGACGCCTTCAATACTGCAAGGGAACGAAAAACGTCTAGTGGGGCTTTGGGACAGACCCTGGGCGCTGAGTGTGATCGCGGGAATCCTCGCTGCAGATAACCCAGATATGTCCCTGCAGGCCCCGAAGACGAGGCCAGCACGTCTGCTCTACCACTGTCACTTGGCTGTGACACATACTGGATGCCGAACAGCCAGGCTGAGGGCCATTATTTGGCTTGGCCTTCATCCGCTGCTGGGTGAGGACCAGCCAAGGAAGAGAAGCCTGGGGCAAAAATGTCTTGGGCTGGGTCACACAGTAAAACCCCGCCTGTCTCGCCAGTGTCCTTTAAGTGGAGAGGCCTCTGCAGAACACTTGGGGACAGGGGTGTGAATTTCCCACATCTCTCAGCCCCCTGACCCTCGCGCGGTTTTCTCAGAAATGGCCCATTTGCGCCCTGGTGGCTGCGCAATGTCAATGCAGCCTGCAGAGGAGCCTCAGTTTGAGAGGCTCGTTCTGTGGCACTATTTGTAGATTCTGTATTAGAATAGATTTATATTCCTGTTATATTTAGATTCTAAATGTATTTCATTGAATATCTCCAACTTAAAATTAGAACTAGCGGCCTCACTTTTAATCACCATTCCCCTGCTCACCTTTCTCGTCCATAGCAGTTTGTCCTTTTATCAGATTATTTACTTATATTTATTGTTTTTTGTATTTCTCCCAGTAGAATGTAAACTCCAAAAAGGCAGGGAGTATCTGTTTTTTTCATTGCTATATCACAAAGATGTAATAGGTGTTAAAATATGTGTGTGTGTGTTCAATGAATAAATGGCATAAAGCCGATATCTCACTTTCTTAACCTCTAACCCTGCAAGTCTGTGTGAATAATTCCCCCTGGCCCTTCTCTCCCCATGGCCACAATTCCGGGTCTTGCCTCTGCGCTGAGTTCTCACAGCACATTTAGAGCCTTGCTTTCTGCCACCTCTAGTAGCCTGGTGTGTCCCAGCACTGGGCCAAGGAGGGCCTCCCTCTCATTCAGGCTGGTTTCTCCGCACTACCATGCAGCGTCTGGAACAACCGGAAATCAGTAACTGTTTCTTAACTGGTAGAATTGTGGATCTATCTCAATTTTAAGACCTACAAGGTATTTCCCAGAGATCATTTTAGGGATTCTCAGACAACGGCTTTGGAGATGATGAACATCTTTCAGGGACAATATGAACTAGAGATGATTTTCCCCAGATCATTTCCATGCAGGGATGAAGACTAATTGTGGCAGGCCCCTGCCTATATGGGACCATGACATACCCAGAGCAGTGTTTCTCCAACTATATTGACCATGACTCACAGTAGCAAATGGCTTTTACATCACAACCCAATGCGTGCATACACAAATACATATAACTAGAAAAAAAAAGTTGCACAAAACTTATTTACCCTTCATACATGGAATATATTAATATTTTATTTTCTATTCTATACCATTTTATTTTTAATGCTTGTAGTAACCCAATAAATTGATTTTAACATCCAATACTGCCAACTTCTTCTTCTGACTAAAGTGAAGTAATAGAGAACAGATCTACTTTCTCAACTAAATAACCAACACACTGACTAAAATATATGAAACAACAGCTTTTAGGACAGTGGACATAAGACAATGAAGGCTGTAGCTCAGGGAGAGGGACCCCAGGCAAAACCCACCTCCCTAAGTGAGAAGACATAGCTGAGAGTCAAGGGAAATCAAGGAGAGCAGAGTTCCCAGGACAGCGTAGTAGCAGGGAGGACGTTACACAGAGGAAACTGGAGATCAGCAGAGGCGCCCTCTCGAGTACTCAGCAGAGTGCTGGTTAGCACACGCAAGCAACGAAACTACCAAGGCCAGGGAAAGGAGCACTGAAAAGATTAAAAAGAACAGGGTCAAAGAGAAAATCAAAAGGGAAATTAAAAACAGTATATATCAGAATTTGTGGATGCCACTTATAGCACTAAATGCCTATATTAGAAAAGAAGAAAGGTCTCTAACCAATAACTCCAGCTTTCATCTTAAGAAACCAGGAAGAGAAAGTCACAATAAACACGAGTTAAACAGAAGAGAGGAAATAACCAGACCAGAGTGGAAAATAATGAAATAGAAAACAGAAAAGCAATAGAGAAAATCAATGAAAATCAAACTGATTCTTTGAGATCAATAAAATTGATAACCATTAAGCAAGACTGATCAGGAAATAAAAGAGAAGACACAAATTACCAATAACAGGAATGAGAGCAATAACAACACTAGATATTCTGTAGATATTAAAGAAATAATAAAGTATATTGTAAACAACTTTACACAAATAAATTCAACAACTTTATGCAAATAAATTTGACAACTTAAATGAAAGGAACATATTTCATGAGAGAAGCTAACAGAGCTCAGTGTAAAAGAAATAGATTACCTGAATAGTCCTATGTCTATTACAGAAATTGAATTTATAGTTTAAAAATCCTCCCACAAAGAAAACTCCAGGCTCAGATGGCTTCACTCGTGAATTCTACAAAAGAATTAAGAAAAATTAATACCAATTGTAGATACATCCTTCCAGAAAAATGAAGAGGAAGGAAAACCTTCAAACTTATTCTATGAGATTAACATTGCCTTGATACCAAAATCAGACAAAGACATTACAAAAAAAGAAAACAACAGACCAATATCCCTTATGAGTATAAATGCTAAAATTCTGAACCAAATTTCAGCAAGTTGAAACCAACAATACATCACACATCCAGAAACATCCTGGCCAAGTGGGGTTTACCCAGGAGTGCAATTTTAGTCCAGTGTTTAAAAACCAATGTAATTTACCATATTTATAAACTGAAAATCTAAAATTGTCTGATTAGGTCAAAAGACACAGAAAAGGTATTTAACCAAATCCAGTATCTACTCCTGAAAACTCTCGGCAAAGTACAAATAAAAAGGAATATTCTCAAACAATAAATGGAATCTACAAAAAATCTATAGCTAACATAATAATTAAAGTGGAAGACAGAATGCTTTTCCCCAAATATCAAGACGAAGACAAGAAAATCCGCTTTCACCGTTTCTATTTAGCCTTATACTGGAGATTTTAGTCAGTGCAATAAGTCAAGAAAGAGAAATAAAAGGCATCCAGGTTAGAAAAGAAGAATAAAATGTCTTTATTAACAAACAACGATATCCTATATAGAAAATCCAGTAGAATCTATAAAAAAGCTACTCATATTAAGTGAATTATCAAGGTTGCAGGATACAAACTAAATACAAATCAATCGCATGTCTACATACCAGAAACAAACAATAATGAATTAAACTTTTTAGAAAATAATACCAATTACAATAGCAGCAAAAATATAAAATAGTTAGAAATAA
The DNA here is from genome assembly GCF_000696425.1 of Galeopterus variegatus. Lineage (NCBI taxonomy): Eukaryota > Metazoa > Chordata > Mammalia > Dermoptera > Cynocephalidae > Galeopterus > Galeopterus variegatus. The sequence goes on from NW_007727343.1 coordinate 376,308, forward strand.
AGCTCAATCCATAAAGGGAATCATGTAAATGAATTGTATTTTATAAAAATTAATCACTTCTGCTCTTCAAAAGATACTGTTAATAGAATGAAAAGAAGAGACACAAAATGGAAGAAATGTGTGCAAATAATATATCTGATAAAGGATGTGTATCCAGAGTATATAAAGAACTCTTGAAACTCAATAATAACAAAGAACAATTTTAAAAGTTTGCAAATGAGTTGAACATATACTCTACCAAAGAAGATACGCAGTTGGCAGGTAAGCACATGAAAAGATGCTCAATGCCCTTAGTCACTGGGGAAATGCAAATTCGAACTGCAATGAGATACCTACACACTAATTGGAATGGCTAAAATTTAAAAGATTGACCATTCTGAGTGTTGGTGCATGTGTGACACAACTGGAACTCTCATAAATTGCTGGTGGGAGTATAAAATGGCACAGCTGCTTTGGAAAAGTAGAACAGTTTCTTTTTAAATTTAAACATACACCTACCATATGATCCAACCATTTCATTTCTATGTATTTATCTAAGAGAAAGGAAAACATATGTCCATGCAAGGACTTGTGCACAAGTGTTCATAGTAGCTTTATATGTACAGGCAAAAACTGGAAACGACCTAAATACTCATTGACAGGTGAATGGGTAAACACATTGTGGTATGTCCACACAATGGAATGCTACTCGGCAATGAAAAGCAACAAAGTGTTGATGCCTGCAACCCTACGGATGAATCTCAAAATAATTATGCTGAGCAAAGAAGCAGATAAAAAGGAATACATGCTGCATGATCCTATTTTTATACAACTCTATAAAATGCAAACAAATTGACCATGACAGCAGGTAAATCAGCGATTGTGGGAGGAGTGGGCAGGGAGGAGCCAGAGGGAGCAGTGACAAGGGGCACAAGGAAATGATGGGTGTGTTCATTATCTTGATTGTGTGACAGTTTCAATCTTATTAAATTGTAGGGCCTCAATAAAGCTGTTTTTAAAAGCGAGGAATACTTACCTAGATCCTCCTATCGTCAACTTCTTATTCCCATGGGAGTTCCATCAGAACCTCCAATTTTAGGAAGCTGATATAAAGTTTGGAGATTTTTTAATATACTCAGATTCTGTAACATTCTAGTTTTAGAGGAACCTACTATGTAATTTCTTTTAAGTTTTGGAAAAAGTTTGGGGAAACCGTGATTTCAAATATAGAAGAGATGGTGGCCCTTACCTAGAAATAGCCTGAATGTCCCTTAATGGTGGAACAATTTAATAAATTATGATACTTCTATTTTTTATAGTATTGCACATCTAATTAAAAATGAGTTAAGACTATATGTATTGACCTGGGCACACGTCCACAATATAGTAAGTGAATAATGCAATTTCCATGATAAAATGTAGTCTGATCCTACAAAGAAAGCCAGTAATTTTTAATGTGTTTTATTTGTGTGTGTGTATAGGAGAAAGGCAGAGAAGTATTTATACCAGTCCCAGCATTGGTCTCCTGGAAGGACTGGAGAGGTTGTTTGGAGGAAGAGGAAAGCAGACCAGGAAAACTGTGAAATATTTCTTTGGGACTAGCAACCTCCTGACCCATAATGCACCTCCTCCTCTCTGGGTTGTCTCTTTTCCCCCTCAGATCCAGTGTTATTCTAAGTCCCCTCCTTCTGTGGAAAGAACTGAAACTAAAAGCATGTTTACAATCTACAGAATGTTCACCGCTGAATGTTTCACTTCCCCAAGAACACCTGCATTTTAGTAGAAGACACTGGGAAGAAGACATAACCCAAAGGAATTTCAGGGTGCCATGGCATTCAACATTGGAGAAGTGTTCGGGGACAGAGGACTGCCAACACAGGCCACCATGGAACCAGAGCCTAGTATTCATAATTAGCCCCACATTTGCTCCCTTTCACCCCCAAACCCTTTGTTGTTCGGAAAGTTTCCAGCTCTTTTCTGCCTCACACCCTCCAGCTCTGAGTAAAAGTCACTTTTGTCCACCTCTGCCTGGATGGTCTGGGAACAGCGGGCTGCTCTGTCAGTTTGAACCACCAGCACACCTGAGGTCTCATCCCAGTTCCTCTCTTCCCTGTATCGAAACCTTCTACTTTAAAGTCTTAGTCATGTACTTAGCACACACTCAGTCCATACAGATTTACGGAGCTTTTACGAGCACCTGAAAGGCAGAATATGTGGAGAAAATTCAACAGAGCCTCAAAAAATTGGAGTCACATGTAAGTGGGTGACCCTGAAATCTAGGTCTGAACCACCCTTCTGACTAGCTTCCATGGTCAAGTCTGGCTTACTTTCCTAGTTTATGTCAATACTCTATATCAACCCCTAATCTGCCTCCATGTTGTCCCCGTTTATCAAGAGTTATCCTACTACACTGCCACACCGCAAAGGAACTCCCCCACTCTTTTTTTAAACAAAGGAGTTTACTTATTCCCCAATAAACAGTTATAGTATGCCTTTTCTGTGCTCCCCAGTGCTGACTTATTGGGGCAGCCAGTGTTCCCAGTTCTAAGCTAACTAACAATTATACTCCATGCAAAGAACAATATTTATGGCCATTTTACTTTTAGGGCTAAAAAGCCATAAGCATTAAGTCATATCAGAACTCTAAGGTAGTTAACCAAAGGTTCTTCCAATTGGAGTAGCAACCTACTTAGTGGGTTGTGATAGGGAAGTTCTGACAAAATAGACTAGACTGTATTAAAATAGAAAACGTCAAAGTACAACACATGTATAGGTAATAATGTTTCGTGAAACTTGCATTGGTTTGTGTTTTCAATATATTTCTCACTGGGGTTCACAGTCAAACAAGTGTGATATCCACTGGCAGAGCACAATGTCTCAACCATTTGCAGGAATCCCTCTACAAGGGGATATAATTCTTTGCTTGAACACTTCCAGCAACTCTCCTTAAGGAGGAAATTAGAAATGAGCACTTTACAGATTATATTAAAGTTACTTGTATAGCTGTCATCACATCTTTGAGGGCTGTAATTCTGTTATTTGTCATTGTAGCCTTGGCATCTAATGGAGTAACTTCCATGGAACTTAATATGTGTTAGCTGAACTAAAATTAAAATCATTTGTGTACACCTTTAGTTACAAGAAAGTTTTATTTTATAGTAAGCTTAAATGTGTCTTCCTAATAATGTTCATCCATCGATACTAGTTTTAACCTCTTAGCTGCAAAGGGGAGGTGGACAGGGGAAGGTTGGGCAAGATAGCTCAGAAAGAAAAAGAGGAGAGTATGCGAGTGAGAGATGGTTTCAGGAAACAGAATAAAGAGTAATTTAGGTGCATTCTGTAATACACTTTTGCTCCATTTTGGAAAATTAAGACATTTTCTCTTTTCTTTCCATGTGCCATCTTTCTCCAACTGCTCTTCTGGTCACATAAGCAAGCCCAGTAAATGACCTTTGTCATCTTTGTAACCATCTAAGTAAGCTGTGCTATGTCCTACTTAGCTAAGGTGACTACTTCTTGTTAACTGCATTATCTCTACCATTTCCAAAGGGAAGATCACTTTTCTCACTGGAGACGAGCACAGAATAAGAGGTGAATGACACCTCTGTGTCTCTGTGGCCTGTCAATACGTCACCCTCTGCCCCAGGTTTGGGGCTTGTCTCTTTACCTTCCTTCCTTACTCTATGCTTGGGTCAAATAGTCCTTTTGTGTCGTGCTCTATTTTTTTTTTTTTTTTACAACTTTAATGCATTCTGTACTCCAGTCTTCTGCCACTATTTTCACACATTTATATTGCTCTATTGTATTCAAAACTTGACTATAAACTCCACCTTCCATCTTCTTTTTCACCAAAATTCACAGTTTGGTTAAGCAGAGTTTCATTTCCTCCTCACGGGGATCCTCCATGCCTGCATGGTCAGAATTTTATATTTTAGAACTTCCTTCCTCTCTCCAATCAATATTCACTTTTAGAGTCATCCTGTCAAAGGATTTTATCTATTTTTCCTACAAAACAAAACAAAACAAAAAACCTTTAGTCTGTTCCCTGAAGTCTAAGATACATAACAGTCTTCTCAGCATCCTGTATTTACACAGCATAATCTCCACGCTGCAGCCAGATCTGTCTCATGGGTTTCCAGAGCCCTGTCATAAGCAGTCCCACCCTCTCTGCCCACCAAGTCCTAGGGACCCCTGTAACACCCAGTGGCATTTCCACGGGGCCAGGGCAATGGTATGGTCAGTGATTGAAAGGAAAGCATCCCAATAGAAAAGAGAATTGAGGGGGCAGAATCAGATCTAGTCGGAGTTTCCTGACACTCCCTTCCAACTAAAGAGGCTCTTTCTGATGCTCAAACTTTGTGCTGTGATTTGTTTTAATCAGGGGGCTGTTCACTCCCATTCCCATGTCCTCTCTTCCAAAGTTGTGATTTCAACAGAAAGAAATGGGGAACACTTGTGTCGGAAGCCTATATTCCCAAGTTCTTTCATTTCCATAATAGTTAGAGGAAAGGTTAAGCTGCCTCAGTAAAGAGACCGCCTGCCCCCATATAAAGTGCATCAAACAAATCGGAAATGTCTTCCTTTCTCATGTAATAGTTCAGAGCGGACACATATTCCAAGAAAGGTCCGTGACTCTGCTCCGTGGCGTTATCCACAGCTCCAGCTGGTTCTGTTTGTCCCTCTGCCGTTTTCTAAGGGTTTGTCCTCATTGCATGGTCAAGGCTGGCTCTCCAGCCTGCAGAAAGGAAAGGGGACAGGGAATAGAGGGCAAATATCTCCTTCTAAGGAAGTGGGGTGGCAATTGCACATATCGCTTGCGGTTACATTTCTCTGGTAAAATCTACTCAAATGGCCGGCCCTTTACTTCCGAGGGGATTGGCAAATATGATGATTAACTGGGCGTGACCACGTGTTCTGAGAAGTCTGAAGTGGGGTGTTGTGTTACTCAAGAGGAGAATGGAAGAATGCATACGGGGGAGCAAGTAGCAGTGTTAATTAACCGTGGCTTCCTAACTGGAACTTCAAATTCAGTAAGACACAGTCCAGATGTTCCCCGACGGCAGGATTAAAATAGCGTGTAGATTAAAACAGCATTTATTGCTCACTCCAGCCAAGTTTAAAATGATTCTTTTACACAGAACTTTATTGATGAATATGTGCATAATATCGTGAATGGCAAACTCCACTGCCTTAATTTTCATTTCTAAAGACAGTTCCTGATTTTCACCATAACTCTAGAAAGAAAACAATAATCAATAGGAAACATAAGTTTGTGTTGGTTCTTTCTGATGGCTTTAACTAAAGCTTTTTCCCCCTCATAGCAAAAAAATAAAATAAAACAGAGTGAGCGCTCTTGCCCTTGAAACACAGCCCCAGGCTCCATTTCACCACAGAGACCAGTTTGGGCAGTATGCTCACCTTTGCTGTAGACATCCTCAGGCATGAGTTTCAGCTAGCGCTGTGTAGTTTATGTGATGTTTTTGGACAAATCATTTATTTTCAGTCCCTAAGCTTCACGTCTACCTATCTATAAAGTGAGCCCAGCAGTTTCAAAGGACAGCTGTGAATTCTTCCACACCGCTCTCATTGAGGAGACAATGTATTCTCATCTCGGCAGTTGGGCAGGCTTGTGACGGCCTCAGCCAACATAATGTGACTTCTAAAGCTAGGTCATAAAAAGAGATGCAGTTTTTGCCCTGTGCACTAGAAGATTCACCTTTGGAACTCTGAACCACCATGAAAGAAGTCCGACCAACCCGAGGCTATCTTGCAGAAAAGCACATCAGCCCACAGTCCCAGCTGTGCTCAGACCCCCAGACACCCCTGTCTAGACATCATGCGTGCAATGAAGGCTGTTGGGTCCACCAGACCAGCCCATCCACCATCTCAATACCATTGAATGACTTATGTTGATGCCACCTGGAAAGGAAGAATCTGCTAACCCTGCCTGAATTCCTTACCCACAGAACTGTGAGGTAGACTAAAACAGTTGTAGCTTTAAGCATTCAGTTTGGGGTAATTTGTTATACAGCAACGGATAACCGAAACATTGAGGGACTAGACGACCTCAGTGGTCCCTTTTGGCTCTGACATTCTAGGACTTTATGAGAGAGACATGCAGGCATAGCCACCTCACTTTTACTGGCCACAGAATCTTCTCAATGTCTCCTTCATTTCTCTATGCAGAGCTTTAACTGTATTCCATAATTAATTAATTAACCCTCAATCAGTAAAGTAACTGTTCTCTATCAAAAAGATAACTTCCATATTATATTAACAATAATACATGTTTATTGCTTGTGAAGCAAGTGTTTTCTACAGTCCTAGAACTTTCTTTTTTTTTTTTTTTTTTTTTTTTTTTTTTTTTTTTTTC
>NW_007727343.1:383659-403505 GCF_000696425.1 Galeopterus variegatus
AACTAGGACACTTTTTTCTCACTCTGGTAGTCATTGATCTGCATTCATATCTTAAGAGGAAATGCCATTGAATTCAGGAGCAGCATATTTAACCCACACAGTATTCAAAAACTGCCAGAAAAGCTTATCTCCCGTACACTATGCCAGTGACCTTGCTAGGTAGGTATGTTAAACACTTAAATGTGTAATTTTCTACAGACACTTTTGGTAAAAACGTTCTTTCTTCTTTTTCACATCTTCCAGCGAACCTCATTATCCTTCTTGTGACCCGGTAGGCATCTCATTTTCTTTTGGCTTGTTTGCAAGTTTTAAAATATTTTTTTTTTTTTTTGTCTTTTTGTCTTTTTTCCGTGTCCGGCAACGGATCGCAACCCTCAGTGTTGCCCCCGTACCGGACCGGGGACCGGCAACGGGATTGCAAGCCTCGGTGTTGCTCCCGCGCCTCGCTCAGCCAGTGAGCGGGAGCCGGTCTGTATGTGGGATCCGAACCCTCGGACGGGAGCGCCGTCGCGCTTCCCAAGCGGCGCACTATCCAGTGTGCCACCGGGCCAGCACCCAGTCCTAGAACTTTCTGAAGGCACTCGGAGACTATCATGTAACTAGCAGCATCTCAAGCCAGTAAAGATCAACTAACAATAATTCCCATATCCTGACTTCCAGGTGAGTCCTGGGAGGTGTGAGGTTTGGGGGGTGGGGCTTAGGCATCAAAACTCTGATTTGCTTCAAGTCAGTTGACAGACATTGCTAAGCACTGGAAATAGATAGGAATAGGAAATAGACACGATTCCTGTCTTCTAAGAACCTGAAGTCCTATTGGAAGATACATGCAAAAGCAGCTCGTTTCAACCGATGTGGCGTAAGACTGGAGGCATGTGCTGGGAGCTACGGGAGAGCTCCACCAGGGAGTCAGGCAAGGTTTCATGCAGACGATGACCCTGGAGCTGAGGCTTAAAGAATGCTCTTGAATCTTCCGAGAGAAATGACCACAAGGATGGCATGAGGAAAAGCAAGGAGGCCAGAAGCAGCACGGCACGTGGGAGGAACCATGTGTTGCTCAAGTGCTGGCCAAGCCTACACCTTTCCTCTGTCCTCCCAAGAAAATCAGCACCCACTGGGTATGCTGGCCTCTTGCCCCACACCACACTCTCAGAAGACATGGTGAACTTTCTCGCCACTTCCTTTTGCTCTGGTCAGAGCCTGCCCTATGGCCAGTCCACCCTCAGCAATGCAGCAGCCTGTCTGAAGGATTTTGGTGATTCTTGCCAAGACATGCATCTGACAGGCCCTGAAGATTTTCCAACTATTTTCATGTGTGAACATCTCCTTCTGTTCTTTCTCCTTCTCTCTCCTGGGGGACTCTCGCCCTTGGCTTTAAATGGACTTAGAACTGTTCTATCCTAAATCTGATAAATAGAAAGCCTCACAGAGACAAAGCCCATATTAGAATTACACTTGTGAAGTCATCCCAGCAAAGAGAAAACAGAACACAAATTATCCTGTGGAATGAAACCCACCTCTTCTTGAGATTATATTGTTTCTAGCCTAAGTGGTTTCCCTTTCTTAAAAGGCCTTCATGGTTAGTTGACTGACCTCGCCTCTTGTGATAGACAAGATTGTTAATATTTTGTTGAGGATTTTTGAGTCTGTGTTCATCAGAGATATTGGCCTGTAGTTTCCTTTTTTTGTTCTATCTTTGTCTGGTTTTGGTATCAGGGTGATGCTGACCTCTTAGAATGAATTTGGGAGAATGGCCTCTGTTTCAATTATTTGGAAGAGTTTAGAGAGATTTGGTATTAATTCCTCTTTAAAGTTTGATAGAATTCAGCAGTGAATCCATCTGGTCCTGGGCTTTTCTTTGTTGGGAGAGTTCTGATTACTGCTCCAATCTTGTTGCTTGTTATTGGTCTGTTCACGTTTTCTGTTTCTTCTTGATTCAGTCTTGGTACTTTGCATGTGTCAAAAATTTATCCATTTCCTCCAAGTTTTCAAATTTGTTGCCATACAGTTGTTTATAATAGTCTCTAATGAGTCTTTGTTTTCCTGTCGTATTGGTTGTAATGTCTCCTTTTTCATTTCTGCTATTTTTTATTTGGGTCTTTTCTCTTCTTTTTTTAGTTTTCCTAGCTAATGGCGTGTCTATTTTATCTTCTCACAAAACCAACTTTTTGTTTCATTGATCTTTTGTATCATTTTTTGGGTCTCTATTTCAGTTAGTTTTGTTCTGATCTTAATTATTTCTTTCCATATACTAGTTTTAGGATTGGATTGTTGTTGTTTTTCTAGTTCTTTGAGGTACAGAGTTAAGTTGTTTATTGGAAATCTTTCTATTCTTTTGATGTTAGTGTTTATTGCAATAAAATTCCCTCTTAGTAATGCTTTTGCAGTATCCCACAGGTTTTGGTATGATGTGTATTTATTTTTATTAGTTTCAAGAAATTTTTTGATTTCCTGTTTAATTTCTTCTTGGATCCATAGGTCGCTCAGGAGCATGTTGTTTAATTGCCATGTGTTTGTATAGTGTCCTGAGTTTCACTTGTTATTGATTTCTAGTTTTAATTCATTGTGGTCTGAAGAGATACTTGAAATGATTCTATTTTTAAAAAATTGTTGAGACTTGATTTGTGACTAACATGCGGTCTATCCTGGAAAAAGCTCCATGTGCTGATGAGAAGAATGTATATTCTGTAGCTGTTGGATGAAAGGTTCTGTGGATGTCTGCCAGGTCCAATTGGTCTAAAGTGCAGTTTAAATCCTGTGTTTCTTTGTTGATTTGTTGCCTAGTTAATCTATCCAGTGCTGACAGAGGGATGTTCAGGTCCCCAGCTATTATTGTATTGGGGTCTAACTCTTTAGGTCTAATATTGCTTTATATATCTGGGTGATCCAGTGTTGGGTGCATATACATTTATGATTGTTAGTGGCCTTCTTTGTCTCTTTTTATGGTTTTTGGTTTAAAGTCTATTTTATCCTACATAAGAATAGCTACTCCTGCTCATTTTCAGTTTCCATTTGTGTGGTATATTTTTCTCCATCCCTTCACTATTGGTCTGTGTGTATCTTTATAGGGGAGGTGAGTCTCTTGAAGGCAGCATATATTTGGGTCTATCTTTTTAATCTAGTCAGTTAGTCTGTGTCTTTTGAGTGGCAAGTTTAATCCATTCACATTTAGGGTTAGTTATTGAAAGATAGTCTCTTGCTCCTGGCATTTTCATTGATTTTCACTTAGATGTTTTAAATATCTTTTGTTCCTTTCTTCCCCTTTTATTGTCTGTCTATGATGTTTGTTGGTTATTTGAAGTAGTGAGATTTAGTTTCTGTGGGGAAAGTGGAATAGTTTGGTCAGGCTCCCTCCACTCAGGTCTGGTTGGGGGGGCTCAGGCAGCACATTCTTAATTCTTTGTAAACAAGTTGTGTGTGGGTGGAGTTAGTGCTCATGTGTACCCAGGTATCTTTTTAGTTAATTGCTTTTGTGTGTTCTGTAGTTTGTGAAGCAGAGCTGGCCAGCAGAGCTTGTGTCTAAAAATAGAGCATGTTTAGTCTGCTGGCAGCTGCTCAGTTTCAGTTTCTCTTTGGACTTTGCCAGTAGCAGTTGAGTTTCTGCATTTCTCTGTGGACTGCTTAGCTTATAGTATTGTGTGTGCTGAATAAAGACTATTCCTTCTTCAACCAAGGCTCCAAGGATCTTTTTGCTGGTTACCAAGCTCATAGACCTGTGTGTGAAGGGTTTGTGAATGGGCTCGAGGGATCTGTGAGCTCCAGACCCCAGCTCTAGCTCTTCAGGTCCTTTCTTTTTCTCATTTGCATTTTTGTTCTACCAGTGGGTTTTGTTCTTTCTTGTATATTCATGGTAGTGATTATCATTTTTTGGATTCCAGATGCAGGACTCCCTTAAGGATTTATTGCAGGATTGTTTGTGGTGGTGAACTCCCGCAGTTTTGTTTGTCTGAGAAATATGCTATTTCTCCCTCATTTCTGAAAGACAGCTTTGCTGGGCATAGTATTCTTGGGCAGCAGTTTTTTTCTTTTAGCATTTTGAATATATCATATCATTTTCTTCCAGCCTGCAGAGTTTCTGTTGAGAAATCTGCTGTTAGTCTGCTAGGGGCTCCCTTACAGCTGACTTGATGTTTTTCTCTTGCTGTTTTTATGATTCTCTGTCTTTGAGCTTTTCCAGTTTGACTACAATGGGCCTCAGAGAGGACCTTTCTGGATTGCATCTGTTCAAGGATCTTTGAGCCTCCTAGGTCTGAAGGTTCATGTCTCTCCCTGTACCTAGGAAATTTTCCATTATTATTTCTTTGAATGGGTTTTTCAATGCCTTTTCCTTTCTCCTCCCCTTCTGGAATGCCCATGATTTGGATGTTTATGAGCTTAAGGTAGTCTGCTATGTCTCTTAAATTTTCTTCATTTTTTTAAGTTCTTTTTTCCTTTTTTTGTCCACCTGGGTTGTTTTGAAAAGACTACCTTCATGGTCAGGAATTTTTTCTTCTACTTGTTCTAGCCTGCTACTTAAGCTGTTGGTTGTGTTTTTTGTTTCATTGAGTGAATCTTTCAGTTCCATGAGATCTCCTACATTCTTTTTTAAGGTATTAATCTCTTTCATAAATTTCCTCCTTCATACCCTGAATTTTTCTTCATGTCTCATTATATTGTCCAACTAAGTCTTCTCAGATGTCAGTGCATTTCTTTAAGATTGTTGCTCAGAATTCCTTTTCAGTCATTTCAAGGTTTTCTTATGCTGTGTAGTCTGGTATTTGAAAATGACTGTATTTTTTGGTGGTGCAATATTTTCTTGATTTTTCATATTTCTAGTATCTGTACATTGATGTCTGGTCCTCTGGTAGAGCAATTGCTTCTTCTGTTATTCTGGACTGGGCTTTGAGGAGAGAGACTTCCTCTTCTTCTTCTCGTCTCCACTGGTGACTCTCCTTGTGTCAATGCAGTTGAGTAGCTGGCAGGCCACCTGCATGGTGGCTATGGCTGCTACTGTGGTGGTGAGCTACTTTTGTGGCAGCTGTGGCTTTGGTGGTGACTGTGGTGGGCCACCTGTGTGGAAGTGGTGTTTTCAGCATGCCCCTGCATTCTGCTAGGGGATAGGGAGTCTGCCCATGGCTCCTGCCTAGGACCCCATGCAAACTGCTGCCTTCTTTGTCACTTTCCACACCATGGCAAGGATGCAGCCAAGCAACCCAGGAAATCTTGATCCCACTTAGTACTTTTTGGATTGGGAGGGGACATCCAGAGAACCATGCTCAGTGGTCTCACAACCCCAAAGACATTATCAGCCACTGTCTTTAGTTTTGATTTTCTAGAGTCTTTTGAACTCTTTGCTCTGTATATAATTGAATAAATAATATTCAAAAAAATCACAAGATTGTTTATGTAGTTAAAAGCATAGCATAGTTTTAGGCTGTCAGCTAACCTTTCTGTGTCTGCAACTCCACATTTAACAAGGAGATAATATTATCAAACTTCTATCTCAAAAGTCTCTTGGATGACTAGTTAGATACTGTCTTTGAATATGTAGAGTATGCATAAAGCAAATGTACTTCATGAGCCTGGTTTTCCAAAACCTTGCAGTTTCAAATATTGACCTTGCAAAGGACAGGAAATTTTCCCCAGGCTATATAGTCTCTGTCATAAGATAAAGAATTGTAACACAGCAAGGTTGCTGGTTCAGAGGACAGACAGGTTACTGATTGATAGGTAAAGATACTGGGAAATTGCTGTAAGAAGAGAATGTTTGCTAAGATAAGCTTTTGTTAGTGGATCAACTTAATTGCATGTTACCAGCTTCTATTGTTAAACTTGTTAAACTGTACTTAGCAAAAACCCCACCTATGTTCTCTTCCTGTAACTTCCTGGTCTGGAGAATAAATGCAGAAAGAGAACCCTAATTTGTGGTGAATTTCCCAAATGGGAGGAATGCCTCTCTCTTGAGGGTTCCAGGATATTAACCCCTTTTGGGGGTGTCTCACTGCTCAGAAGAGATGGGCTTTGAGTAATCTTTGGTGACTCCATCACCCAGGGGAAAAGGGATGACAAATCCATGGGAGGCAAAGCAACAGAATGTCTGAAACTTTAAGTCTGAAACTTTCTTCATGTGAGGGATATAGCCTCCCAAAGTGGTTGTATTGTCTATACTACCCTCATTTTGTAAGTGAAGAAAGCCATAGAATGGAGGCTTTACATCACTTCAACAATGACTGCAGTGTCCATGTAGCCCATACTTTCCAGTATGAAAGGAGCAACAATCAACTAAGCTACCTCTCTGACTATAAAAGGAGCTGCCCAGTAGCTGGCCATCATGAGAAGTGGCAAGGCACAGAATGACCTCACCTTACTCTAGAAGCAGCAGCCTGCCAGCTTCCTTTGCTTTTGTGTTTTTGACCCAATTTTAGAGGTAGCTGTAAAGACTGGGTTTCCTCCACACTGGCCAGGCTACATTGAGTGTCTCATTAGAGAATGCCAGGGAGCTTCTTGTTAGCCTTTTCTCTTAATCCTTCTTTTCATCCCGGCATATGATTTTCTTTGTAGAAAAGAGGGTGTTCCAGTGTAGTTTCCAGCAGCTATGAGAGACAGAGAGAGAGAGAGAGAGAGAGAGACTCAGAGCCTCTTTTCCTCTTCTCTTTTAGTAACTACCTACAAGTGTAACACCCTCTATATACTTGCTAGGGTTTGGCATAGGTCTTTGTATAAAGAAGGAAATTTCCCATTTTCTTATTTTCATAAGAACATTGTAAAGAGGTCAACATAGCCTAGCACAAGACCCCCTTCATTCAAGAATCCGAATCTTTTCCCTGCTTCCCCCTAGCACATATGGTGTCTCTACCTCCTTCTAAATCCTCTGTATTATCTGGAGCCTAAAATACATGTGGGACTTAAGCCCACATGTATTTAGGACAGAGACTATGATCAGAGCCAATTTTTTTTTAAAGCAAAAAACAAAAACAAATGCACTTGCATTTACTTTTCATCTCTTTCCTTCCCTCACCCTCTTGATTACTGTTTATTTTTCAGTATTTCTCAGCAACACAAGCAGTTCTATTTCTGCTCTGTTTCCTGTCACTTTTCTCCAAGAATCCGTGGGGCACGGAGCAGATGAGAGACTGCCACCTTGTGCTCAAGGCGGTTATCACTGTTATCATAGTTTCTTCTGAAATCAAATGTGATTTGTGGGGTTTGAGGGAAAAGAGTTGGAGTCCAGGTCTGACATTCCCTGACCTATGTTTTCCCAGAAGCTTTTGAAATTTCCCATCCTTGGCATTTTCCCTCCAGATGCCATGAGTCATCCCTTAGTTGAAAGTTGTTGTTTTTTTTAAATGACTCCAAGTGTTACTTAGAATAATTGCAGTTCAGATGCCACTACTTATGCTTTTATGACCGGGCTCAGTGGCCCAGCTCAGGAGGGTGGGCACTTAATAACTAAGACAGACAGGTCATCTTAAACTACAGACCTAGGGGGGATTCTGTACACCCTGCCACCACCTCTCCATTGGAAACTGGCCACTCACAACTGGGGTGCTGCAATGACAAACATTCACCTTGGCTGGAAGTCCTGCAGGATCAGGATCCCACAGCACATAGGCACACCCAGTGACAGGCCACTCTCAAGAGACACTTTATTGCCAATCAAAGCTAAAATTGAGCTTAAATTAATAACCTGAGGGGCCTGCCCGGTGGCGCACTGGAGAGTGCACCGCCTGGGAGCGCAGCGGTGCTCCCGCCGAGGGTTCGGATCCCATGTGGAGACCGGTTCCCGCTCACTGGCTGAGCGAGGTGCGGGCACAACACCAAGGGTTGCAATCCCGTTGCCAGTCCCTGGTACGGGCGTGACACCGAGGGTTGCGATCCCGTTACCGGTCAGTAAAAAAGACAAAAAAGGAAAAAAAAAATTAATAACCTGAGAAGGATCAAAGGAGAGAAGTAGGAAAAAAAGGAAAGGGAAAGAATGAACCACAGGCCAAGAAGAGAGACCTAGGAATGTCCCAAATGCAAAGTTCCAAAGGGAGCGAAGAGAGCTTCATATAGGAACGAGCATTAGGCAACTAAAACAATAATGCAAAGAAAGCAATGATGAGGACAGGTGACACTGACAAGGGCCCTCGGTGTTGGGAAGTCAACAGGGACCTGTGGAGGTTGTAGAGAACATGTTCCATCCAAAGGAACACCTCAACTGCAGGACACAGGTGTCAGGCAGAAATGTGGGTCCACTATTACTCAATCTTCTGATTTTTAAAGAGAATCCTTAAGTCTACGTTTTTACACGAAATCCTCAAAAGTTTAAAGTTTAAAATGTTTAAAGTTTGAAATGGTTTTTAAAAACACTGTGAGGGACAAATAGATCTTGTGGCTGCTTGTTTAAGACCCTTCTCTTTGCCAACACAAATTTTTATTCCTATGTGGGTGCCTACCATAGCTATATCTCCACCCAGTCTCGTGTCTCTCATTCAAGAAAGTTTATGTGAACACAAGTAAGGGAAAGTCATGGATGATATGACTGGCTAGTCTCATTAAAAAAAAAAAAAAAGCATTCACACAACTGGACATCCCTATGCAAAAAAAAAAAAAATGAAGCTCAACCTAAACTTCACACCTTACACAAAAATTTATTCAAAATGGATCACAGGCATGAATGTAAAATCATAAAATATTTAGGAAAAAGGATTAAGGAGTGGAAGAATATATTTACAAACCACATAGCCAACAAAGAAACTTTATATGTAAGACTATACAAAGAATTCTCAAAATGCATTTTGAAAAAAAAAAAAAAAACATTTCAGTTAGAAAATGAGGGCCGAGCCCGTGGCACACTCGGGAGAGTGCGGCGCTGGGAGCGCAGCAACGCTCCCGCTGTGGGTTTGGATCCTATATCGGAATGGCCGGTGCGCTCACTGGCTGAGCCCAGTGTGGGCGACACCAAGCCGAGGGTTGTGATACCCTTACCGGTCACGAAAAAAGACAAAAGAAAAAAAAAGAAAATGAGCTTAGGCGTGAGCAGCTGTTCCACTGAAGAGGAAATTTAGACAGCACGTAAGCACACAAAAAGATGTTCAACATCATTAACCATCACAGAAATTAAAACTACAATGGAAATATCACAACACACTTCTGAGAATGATTAAAATAAAATAAAATAAATAGTGATAAAATCAAACGTTGGCAAGGATGCAGAGAAACTGGGTCAATCATACACTGGTGATGGGAATGTAAAATGGTACAGCTACTTTCAATTATAGTTTGGAAGTTTTCTCTAAAACTAAAAATGCACCTACCATATAATCTAGCAATTTCACTTTTGGTTATTTATCCCAGAGAAAAATTAAAACCTATGTTTACACAAAACTCATACATGAATGTTCATAGCAACCTTACTTATAATATCCAAAAACTGGAAACAGCCATTAGAACTGCCTTTACCTAGGAAAATAGTAATTGAAAAGCAACAGCTCAGTATTAGAGGGATTGAAGAGATTAGTGCTACCACTAAGGACTTGAAAGATACACCACATCCCCATCAACTCTCCTACTTGGCCTGTGCAATAAACAGCTGGATGTTGGAGAATGACAGTGAATTATTGTAAGATTAACCAGGTGATGACTCCAATTGCAGCTACTATATCACATATGGTTTCATTGTTTGAGCAAATTAATACATCACCTGGTAGCTGACATGCAGCCATTGACCTGGTAAATGCCTTTTTCTCCATTGCTGTTCATAACGTCCACCAGAAGCAGTTTTCTGTCAGCTGCAAAGGCCAGCAATACACCTTCACTGTTCTACCTCAGGAGTATAGAAAATCTCCAGCCCTGTGTCATAATTTAGTTTTCAGGGATTTTGATTGCCTTTCCTTTCCATAAGATATCACGCTGGCCAATTACATTGGTGCTGATTGAACCTAGTGAGCAACAAGTAATAACTACTCTAGAGTTATTGGTAAGACATTTGTGTGTGAGAGGTTGGGAAATAAATCTGACTAAAATTCAGAGCCTTCTGAAAATTACCAGCCAATATAACTGATGAATACAGATGTAAAAATACTCATCAAATTACTAGGAAACTGAATTCAGCAGCACATTAAAAAGCTCATTTGCCATGACAAAGTGAGATTTATCCCTGGAAGGCAAGGATGGTTTAACGTATGCAAATCAATAAATGTGATATACCACATTAACAGAATGAAGGCCAAAAACAATGTGATCATCTCAGTAGATGTAGAAAAGGCATCTGAAAAAATTCAAGAGTATTACATGATAAAATACTATTAACAAATTAGGTATGGAAGGAATGTACTTCAACACAATCAAGACTATATATGACAAGCCCACAGTTAACATACTCAATGGTGAAAAAGTGAGAGCTTTCCCTCTAAAATCAGGGACAAGACAAGGATGTCCATTCTCACAACTTCTATTCAACATAGTATTGGAAGTCCTAGCCAGAGAAATTAGGTGAAAGAAAGAAATAAAAGGCATTGTAATCAGAAAGGAAGAAATAAAATTGTTCCTGTTTGCAAGCAACATGATCTTATGTATAGAAAACTCTAAGGACTCTGCCAAAAAACTCTCAGAACTGATAAATAAATTCAGTAAAGTTGCAGGATACACAATTAATATACAAAAACCAGTAGCATTTTTATACACTAACAGCAAACTATCCAAAAAAGAAATCAAGAAAACAATCCTACTTACAACAGCTACAAAAAAAATTTAAAACACTGATGAAACATTGATAAAAGAAATTGAAGAAGACACAAATAAAAGGAAAGATATCCCATGTTCATGGACTGGAAGAATTAATATTGTCATAATAACCATACCTCCCAAAGCAATCCACAGATTCAATGCAATCTCTATCAGAGTACCAATGATACTTTCACAGAAATTGGAAAAAATCCTAAAATTTGAACAGAACCACAAAAGAACCTGAATAGCCAAAACAATCTTGAGTAAAAAGAACAAAGATGGGGGCATCACTCTACCTGATTTCAAAACTCTACTACAAAGCTGTGGTAACCAAAATAGCATGGCACTGGCATAAAAGCAGACACATAGACCAATGGAGCAAAATAGACACCCAGAAATAAATTCATACATTTACAGACAATTGATTTTTGACAAAGATGCCAAAAACAATAGGGAAAAGATAGTCTCTTCAATAAACAGTGTTGGGGAAACTGGATATCCACATTCAGAAGAATAAAATTGGACCCTCATCTCACTCCATATACAAAAATCAACTCAAAATGGATTAGAGACTTCAACGTAAGACCTGGAACTAAAACTACTAGAAGAAAACATAGGGAAAAAGCTCCATGACATTGGCTGGGGCAATGATATTTTGGATATGACACTGAAAGCACAGGGAACAAAAGCAAAAATAGACAAATGAGATTACATCAAACTAAAAAGATTCTGCACAGCAAAGGAAACAATCAACAGACCGAAGAGTCAACCTACAGAGTGGGAAAAGCATTTGCTAACCATACATCTGATGACGAGTTGAGATTCAAAATATGTAAAGAACTCAAACAACTCACTAGGCATTAAAAGATGGGCAAAGGAGTTGAACAGACATTTCTCAAAAGAAGATACACAAATGGCCAACAGGTATATTTAAGAAAAAAAATGTACATTGCTAATCATCAGGAAAATGCAAACTAAAACCATAATGTAAATTTGTGCAGTCATTATGAAAAACAGTATGGAGGTTCCTCAAAAAAGTTAAAAGAACTACCATAAGATCTAGTGATCCCACTACCATGGATATATCCAAAGGAAATGAAACCAGTGTGTTGAAGAAATACCTGAACTCCTGTATTTACTGCAGCACTATTCGCAATAGCCAAGCTATGGAATCAACCTAAGTGTCCATCAATAGATAAATAGATAAACCAAATGAGGTATATATGCACAATGGAATACTATTCAGGGTTACAAAAGACGGAAAGTCTGTCATTTTTAACAACACAAGTGAACCTGGAGGACTTTATGTTAAGTGAAATAAGCCAGGCACAGAAAAACAAATGCCACATGAGCTTGCTTGTTTGTAGAACCTAAAAAAAGATGAAGTCATAGAAGCAAGAGAGTTGAATAGTGGCTACCAGGGGCTGGGGGCAGTGTGAGTTCAAAGCAGGTAAGTGTGGCACAAGGATTGGTCAAAGGGGACAAAATCTCAGACAGGAGGAATCAGTTCAGGAGCTCTATCGTACAATGTGGTGACTATAGTTAATAGCAGTGTATTGTGTACCTGAAAATTGCTACGCGAATAGATTTTAAGTGTTCTCACCACAAAAAAAGGGTAAGTATATGAGATAACAGATCTTAATTAGCTTGACTTAACCGTTCCATAATGTATACATCTATCAAAACATTTTGTAGTACACAATAAAGATATGCAATTTTAACTTGTCACTTATAATTTTTTTTAATCAGGGGCCTTCTACCTCAGTGAAATTCCTAGGGGTCCAGTGATGTGGGACATACTGAGATATCCCATCTAAGGGGAAGGATAAGTTGTTGCATCTGACCCTTCCTACAATCAAGGAAGAGATACAATGCCCAGTGGATTATGGAGAAACCAAATCTCATTTGGATGAGTTACTCTGGCCCATTTACTCAGTGACCCAAGGAACAGCTAATTTTAAGTGGAGCTCAGAACAAGAGAAGGCTCTGATTATGGAGAAACCAAATCTCATTTGGATGAGTTACTCTGGCCCATTTACTCAGTGACCCAAGAAACAGCTAATTTTAAGTGGAGCTCAGAACAAGAGAAGACTCTGCAGAAGGCTCTGAGACAGGTCCAGGCTGCTGTGCAAGCTGCTCTGCCACTTGGGCCTATGACCCAGCTGATCAAATGCTGCTGAATGTGGCAGTGGTGGACAAGGGTGCGGTTTGGAGCCTCTGGGTTTTTTTTGTTTGTTTGTTTGCTTGTTTGTTTGTTTTCTTCACACTGTGGCAGTGGTGGACAAGGGTGCGGTTTGGAGCCTCTGGGTTTTTTTTGTTTGTTTGTTTGTTTGCTTGTTTGTTTGTTTGTTTTCTTCACATATTTTCTTCCTTCATCTTATTAGTTTCACTATGCTGGGATTCCTTCACACGGATATCGGCCCTTTCCCCTCTATCCTCCACGCCTCAAACGATTCTCTCATTCTTTGCATCTCTTCGTCCCTTCCTGGTACCTTCTGAGTTAATTCCTTGACCTCATCTTTGACTCCATCCTTGTTTTTTGGATATATCCCATCTGTTTCCCAGCCCATCCACTGAATCTTTTAATTCTACAATAATATTTTATAATCCTAATGTCTCCAATTTTTTCATAACTGCTTGTTTTGGGTTTCTGGCTTTCCAATAACTTTCTTTTCCTCTCTAAGAATAGAGGAAATTTAGTTTCTTGTGTTGCTGCTTCTACTGCCGGAGTCCTTTCAGTGTGCTGTCTTTCTTTCACAGAGCTTGGATTCCTCCCATGTCTCATCACTACCTGTGGACTCATACCCATGTCCTTAGGATTGTCATCTACCCAGACTTGTACAGAATACCTGGGGGAGGGGCATGAACAGGTGCTATTCCTGAAGAGTCTGGGGGAGACAGGTGGTAAATTGCTAGGCAAATTGTCAGAATCCTTCCAACATAGCCAATTGTCTGACTAAAGGTAGGGTTAAAGCTAGAGCCCACAGACCCCCCTTCAAACCCATCATACAGACTAGGTCACAGACCCCTAGTGTGCCAGGCTGGGTCACCAGAACCCTGGCATGTCTGGCTGGGTCACCAGACCCCTCACATACAGGCCCATGAGCTAGATAATTGGGAGATTCCCAGAGCTATTGGCAGATGACAGGTGCTCAGAGCTCAGCTTCCTCAGCAGCAGCAGCAGCAGTGGACTCCCAGAGGGTCCCAGGGGCCCTGGCAGCAACAGCTTGCAGCAACAGCCTCCAGGAGCAGTAGTGGCCTTCCTGTTGCCCCCTGGAGCATCCCAGAGGTGGGTGGCACTGTGGATCAGAGCCACTCATCCCTCATACTTAAGTCCAATAACCCAGGACACCTCGGTATGAGTCAGACAACCCAGGAACACCTGGGTGCTTATGCACAATTACACAGATAATAACCAAGGAACACCTGGCACATGTGCATATTTACATCAAATGCTCATCAAGACTCCAAACCTCTGAGGGATCCTGACAATTTGCTTCACCTTCCCTACAATCCACCCCTTCAGGATCCCTCGCCATACGGTATACACATTTGGAATCTTCCACAATATTCCCTTAGTGAGGATAGCTGATCCTCGCCTCCATATAACACATTCCATCCCAACAGTCCCAAAAGCTTTTAGCTTGTTCCAGAACCAACTCAAAAGGTCAAAGTCTCATCCAAGACTAAAGGCAAAACTCCCTTCAGCTGTGAACCTGTAAAAATCAAACACAAATTTATCTACTTCCAAGATACAGTGGTGGGACAGACATTGGGTATACATTCCCACTCCAAAAGGGAGGAATAAACCAGAAGAAAGGAAAACAGGCCCCAAACAAATCCAAAACCCAAACAGGGCAAACATTAAGCACAGTGGGACATCTGGGCCCCAAAGAATTGGGCAGCCCCACTCCTACAGATCTGTCAGGTGCAGCCCCTTGAACTACCCTCATGCCTGCAGCTTTTCTGGGCCTGTTTGGAGCCTTTGGAAGGCCTCCATAGATAAATTGCAACACAGGCCTTTAGGATTTTGGAGCAAGGTTCTGCAATCATGTTAAAATAACCACTCTCCTTTTGAGAAACAGTTCTTAATCTGCCATTGGGCCTTAGAAGAAGCTAAACACTTGACCATGGGCTAGCGAATTACCATGCAACCCAAGCTACCCATTATAAACTGGGTGTTATCTGACCCACCAACCCATACAGTTGGGTGTGCACAGCAGCCTCCATCATCAAATGGAAGTGGTATATATGTGATCAGGCCTGAGCAGGCATTGAAGATACAAGTTACAAGAAGAAGTGGCCCAAATGTCCATGGTCCCAATCCTGCTACACCACATTCTCTCTCCCAGCCTGCACCTATGGCTTTATGGCAGTTCCCCAAGATCATTTGACAAAGAAAGAGAAGACCTGGGCCTGGCTTGCAGGTGTTTCGCACAATATGCAGGCACCACCCAGAAGTGTAAGGCTGCAGCACCACAGCCCCTCTCTGGGACATCCCTGAACGCAAAACGAAATCCTCCCAGTAGGCAGAACTTCGCACANAGGGGCCCTGGCAGCAACAGCTTGCAGCAACAGCCTCCAGGAGCAGTAGTGGCCTTCCTGTTGCCCCCTGGAGCATCCCAGAGGTGGGTGGCACTGTGGATCAGAGCCACTCATCCCTCATACTTAAGTCCAATAACCCAGGACACCTCGGTATGAGTCAGACAACCCAGGAACACCTGGGTGCTTATGCACAATTACACAGATAATAACCAAGGAACACCTGGCACATGTGCATATTTACATCAAATGCTCATCAAGACTCCAAACCTCTGAGGGATCCTGACAATTTGCTTCACCTTCCCTACAATCCACCCCTTCAGGATCCCTCGCCATACGGTATACACATTTGGAATCTTCCACAATATTCCCTTAGTGAGGATAGCTGATCCTCGCCTCCATATAACACATTCCATCCCAACAGTCCCAAAAGCTTTTAGCTTGTTCCAGAACCAACTCAAAAGGTCAAAGTCTCATCCAAGACTAAAGGCAAAACTCCTTTCAGCTGTGAACCTGTAAAAATCAAACACAAATTTATCTACTTCCAAGATACAGTGGTGGGACAGACATTGGGTATACATTCCCACTCCAAAAGGGAGGAATAAACCAGAAGAAAGGAAAACAGGCCCCAAACAAATCCAAAACCCAGCAAAACAGACAATTAATCTTAAAGTTCCAAAATAACCTTCTATGACTCCAAGTCCTACATTTTGGACACAATGGGTCATCTGGGCCCCCAAAGCATCAGGCAGCCTCACTCCCACAGCTCTGCCAGGTGCAGCCCAGTGGGCTGCACTGGTGCCTGCAGCTTTTCTGGGCCTGCATTGCGTGTTACCACTGACCCTGCAGTTCTGGGGTCCTGGCAGCAGCCCCACTGCCTTGGCTTTACTAGACATTTCCCTGGTGGGGGCTCTCTGTGGGGCTCTGATCCCACTCTTCTGCTCAGCACTGCTCTAGTAGATGGCCTCTGCGGTGGCTCCACCCCTATGGCAGGTCTCTGCCCAGGCCCCCAGGCTTTTCCATACATCCTCTGGAACCTGGGTGGAGGCTGCCACGCCTCCAGTGCTCTCATGTCCTGCCAGCCTGCAGACTTAACGCAACTTGGATGCCACCAAGGTTCCAGGTTTCTACTCTCCAAAGCTGCTGCATGAACCACACTTGGGGCTGCTCCAGTCAAAGCAGCTGGGATGCTGGGAGCTGATTCCCGAGGGCAGTTGCACCCCAAGTCTGTCCTCCGGGACAACTCAGTCCTTCTAGGCCTCTGGGTCTTTGATGGGATGGGCACCTTTCCAGACTTCTGTCAAACATTCTGGTTCACAACTGTTAAGTCCCACCTTCCACAAAGTTCAAGGGCACAGACACGATGCAGCCAAGTTCCTTGCTATGGTATAGCAAAGGTGATCTTTTGTGGTGTTCTCTGACCTACCAAACCATAAAGTTGGGCATGATCAGCAGCAGTCCATCATCAAATGGAAGTGGTGTATATATAAATAGGCCTGAGAAGGCCCTGAATGCACAAGTTTCTTGAAGAAGTGGCTCAAATGCCTACAATCCCCACTCCTGCTACAGTTCATTCTCTCTCCCAGCCTGCACCTATGGCTTTATGGCAGTTCCCCAAGATCATTTGACAAAGAAAGAGAAGACCTGGGCCTGGCTTGCAGATGTTTCGCACAATACGCAGGCACCACCCAGAAGTGTAAGGCTGCAGCACCACAGCCCCTCTCTGGGACATCCCTGAACGCAAAACGAAATCCTCCCAGTAGGCAGAACTTCGCACAGTGCATGTGGTCGTGCACTTTGCTTGGAAGGAGAGGTGTTCAGATGTGTGCTCATACACCAGTTCATGAGCTGTGGCCAACGATTTGGCCAGACGGTCAGGGACTTGGAAGGAACGTGATTGGAAATTGATGACAGAGAAATCTGGGGAAGAGGTATGAAAATAAACCTCTCTAACTTGGCAAGCGTTGTGAAGATATTTGAGTTCCATGCGAATGCTCTCCACAGGGTGACCTCAGCAGAACCGGATTTTAATAATCAAATGGACGGGATGACCCACTGTGTACACAGCAGTCAGCCTCTTTCCCCAGACACCCGTCATCTCCTAATGGGCTCGTGAACAAAGTGACCATGGTGGCAGGGATGGAGGTTATGCCTGGGCTCAGCAACATGGACTTCAGCTCACCAAGGCCGGCCTGGCTGTGGCCCCTGCTGTGTGCCCAATCTGCCAACAGCAGAGGCCAACACTGAGCCCCCACTCTGGTACCATTCCCCAGGGTGATCAGCCAGCTGCCTAGTGACAGGTGGATTATATTAAACTGCACTTCCATGAAAGGGGCAGAGTTTTGTCCTTACTGGGATAGACAGTTACTCTGGATACAGATTTGCCTTTCCCTCATACTATGCTTTTACCAAATTTACCATCCGTGTACTTACAGAATGTCTTATCCACTGTCATGGTATCCACACAGCAGTGCTTCTGGTCAAGGAACTCACTTCGCAGCAAGGGAAGTGAGGCAATGGGCTCATGCTCAACACTGCTGAGTTCCCCATCACCCTGAAGCAGCTGGCTCAATAGAATGGTGAAATGGCATTGTGAAGACTCAGTGACAGCACCAGCTAGGTGGCAATAACTTGCCGGGCTAGGGCAAGGTTCTTGAAGAGGCAGTGCATGCTCTGAATCAGTGTCCAGTATCTGGTGCTGTTTCTCCCATAGTCAGGATTCACAGGTCCAGAAATNGGGATTTTTTAGGAATGATGGAAGTATTCTGTATCTTGACTGTGGTGATTTAAAGGGGTATGCAACAGTCAAAATTAATCAAAATGTACCCTCTAACTAGACCCAGTTTTTATATGTAAATTATTTATCAATTAAATTGATTAAAGAAAAATAAATCAATAATGACACCATTAGGAGAATGAAGAGGCCTTTTAATTGCTTTATTTAGCAGTCTTTTTTTANGAGGGAGGTGTCGGTGATGGGCCATAATAATCATATACGGTGTATATTGACAAAATAAAAAAAAATAACCACTCTCCTTTTGAGAAACAGTTCTTAATCTGCCATTGGGCCTTAGAAGAAGCTAAACACGTGACCATGGGCTAGCGAATTACCATGCAACCCGAGCTACCCATTATAAACTGGGTGTTACCCACCAACCCATACAGTTGGGTGTGCACAGCAGCCTCCATCATCAAATGGAAGTGGTATATATGTGATCAGGCCTGAGCAGGCACTGAAGATACAAGTTACACGAAGAAGTGGCCCAAATGTCTATGGTCCCAATCCTGCTACACCGCATTCTCTCTCCCAGCCTGCACCTATGGCTTTATGGCAGTTCCCCAAGATCATTTGACAAAGAAAGAGAAGACCTGGGCCTGGCTTGCAGATGTTTCGCACAATACGCAGGCACCACCCAGAAGTGTAAGGCTGCAGCACCACAGTCCCTCTCTGGGACATCCCTGAACGCAAAACGAAATCCTCCCAGTAGGCAGAACTTCGCACAGTGCATGTGGTCGTGCACTTTGCTTGGAAGGAGAGGTGTTCAGATGTGTGCTCATACACCAGTTCATGAGCTGTGGCCAACGATTTGGCCAGACGGTCAGGGACTTGGAAGGAACGTGATTGGAAATTGATGACAGAGAAATCTGGGGAAGAGGTATGAAAATAAACCTCGAAATAAACCTCTGTAACTTGGCAAGCGATGTGAAGATATTTGAGTTCCATGCGAATGCTCTCCACAGGGTGACCTCAGCAGAACCGGATTTTAATAATCAAATGGACGGGATGACCCACTGTGTACACAGCAGTCAGCCTCTTTCCCCAGACACCCGTCATCTCCTAATGGGCTCGTGAACAAAGTGACCATGGTGGCAGGGATGGAGGTTATGCCTGGGCTCAGCAACATGGACTTCAGCTCACCAAGGCCGGCCTGGCTGTGGCCCCTGCTGTGTGCCCAATCTGCCAACAGCAGAGGCCAACACTGAGCCCCCACTCTGGTACCATTCCCCAGGGTGATCAGCCAGCTGCCTAGTGACAGGTGGATTATATTAAACTGCACTTCCATGAAAGGCGCAGAGTTTTGTCCTTACTGGGATAGACAGTTACTCTGGATACAGATTTGCCTTTCCCGCATACTATGCTTTTACCAAATTTACCATCCGAGTACTTACAGAATGTCTTATCCACTGTCATAGTATCCACACAGCAGTGCTTCTGGTCAAGGAACTCACTTCGCAGCAAGGGAAGTGTGGCAATGGGCTCATGCTCATCACTGCTGAGTTCCCCATCACCCTGAAGCAGCTGGCTCAATAGAATGGTGAAATGGCATTGTGAAGACTCAGTGACAGCACCAGCTAGGTGGCAATACCTTGCCGGGCTAGGGCAAGGTTCTTGAAGAGGCAGTGCATGCTCCGAATCAGTGTCCAGTATCTGGTGCTGTTTCTCCCATAGTCAGGATTCACAGGTCCAGAAATCAAGGGGTGGAAATGGGAGTGTCACCACTCACTATTACCCCTAGTGATGCACTAGCAAAAATTTTGCTTCCCGTCTCTATGACTTTATGCTCTGCTGGTGTAGAGATCTTTTTTTTTTTTTTTTTTTTTTGTCTTTTTCCATGTC
>NW_007727343.1:404505-410203 GCF_000696425.1 Galeopterus variegatus
GAATCAGTGTCCAGTATCTGGTGCTGTTTCTCCCATAGTCAGGATTCACAGGTCCAGAAATCAAGGGGTGGAAACGGGCGTGTTACCACTCACTGTTACCCCTCATAAGCCACTAGCAAAATTTTTGCTTCCTGTTTCTGAGACTTTATGCTCTGGGGCCTAGAGGTATTGGTTCCAGAGGGAAGAATGTTCCCGCCACAAGGATCCCATTGAACTGGAAGTTAAACTTAGCGCTGACCCTACAGACTTCTCATGCTTCTGAGTCAACAAGCCAAGAAGGCAATTATGGTGTTGGCTGGTGCGACTGGTCCAGATGAGCAAGGGGAAATCGGGCTACTAGTTCACAATGGAGGTAAGGAAGAGTGTGTCTGAGATACAGGCGATCGCTTAGGGCATCCTTAGTATCACCATGCTCTCTGATGACGATCAATGGAAACTACACCAACCGAATCCAGGCAGGACTTCTAACGGCCCAGACCCTTCAGGAATGAAGGTTTGGGTCATTTCACCAGGTAAAAAGCCATGATCTCCAGTAAGATGTAAATCAGTTCTGCAGATTGTGCCGATGCCCATTTCCTGGTTTTGATATTGTTCTGTAATTACACAATATATCAACTCTAGGGAAGGCAAGGTATGGGGTCCGTGGAATCTCCTCGTACATTTATTTACAATTTCCTCTGGGTCTGCAATTACTCCAAAATAAAATGTTAAAAATATTCAGAAACATCAGCACATTAACCATCGCTAATAATAAACCACTTATGCTATACCTTGCAACAAAGCACAACACATTGTGAGTCACTGCACCTGAATTGAACTCCCAAGCTTGCCCATCTTTCCTCCACAATGGGTTGCAGTGGCTTTCTCAATCACTGACTAATCCAATGGCCTTGGAAAAAGCTAATTCAAACATCCCCAACACAAAAGGGTCTCGGTTATTCCTAACAATACCATAGTTTCAGGGCTTTTCCTTACATTAAGTAAACTGTGAGTCACCTGCCTTAAAGATGACCTGATGAATAATGGATATTCATAAAGGCAGCGTAGTGAGCAGCTCAGTGTGTTAGCAGGGATAAACTAAGTGCTCTCAGAAACAGCCCCAAATTCTAAGGGGCCTAAAGCAATGAAAGCCTGTTTCTCACTATGCAGTGTCCAAAGCACATATTCCTGATCAGGTGAGGCTTCCCCATGGTAACTCAATCCCCATGGTAACTCAAGGATTCAGGCTCCTTTCATGCTACGTCTACTCCATCTTCAATGCAAATTCGTTCTGGCATCACCCAACTGCAGCGAGTGGGAAAGAGAGGGAATATTTCAAACGAAGGAGGGGGCCGGCATACATACAGACCGGTTCCCGCTCACTGGCTGAGCGAGGTGTGGGCGCGGCGCCGAGGGTTGCGATCCCGTTGCTGGTCCCGGCCCGGTGCGGGCGCGACACTGAGGGTTGCGATCCGTTGCCGGACACGAAAAAAGACAAAAAGGAAAAAAAAAAAAAAAATGGAGGAGGGTGCTTTCTGGGTCAGCCCGAGAGCAGCACGTGTCATTTCCTCCAGCACTGGTCACACAGCTCTAGAAACGTAGTCAGGCTGAGCGCTCAGAAAGAAGAAATGGGTTTGGTGAGCATGAAGCAAATCTGTGCCATGCTGACCTTCCAGGCATGCTTTTCGTGAAAGTGGAAGTTAACTGTTAAAGGACTGAAGAGGAAATCAGGTGGGTAGCATGAGGTTAAAGTAACTGGTATGTGGGACACAGAGGTTCTCTGTGAAAGCTCTCTTTTCATGACCTTCCAGAAAATCATAACTGATTGACATTTAGAAAGACCCTGAAATTTCTAGAAGGTTGAGAATTGCTTTCTCAGCCTCTCTGGTGTGATCCCGTATGTTTCACCCGTCAATTTTTCTTGTTACTTACACTGATATTGTCTTGATAATTATTCATTTCATGTAATAGTTATTCACCATAAATTGTTTAGACCTCAATTCTCCCCTTCCACTTCCTAAAGGTGAAATAATGCACCAAAGACAGCCAAAAAGAGAAACAAGGGAAATCTAAATTCCCCCTTAAATGAAGCTAGAGCTGAGTTAGAGCACAGAACGTCCGCAGCCTTCAGAACACACAATTTTCTAATCATCTTTCCAGCGTCACAGGAAACTGCCAGAACTTGCAAACAAGAAATTCATCGAATCATGGGAGGAATAGAGCAGGTAGCACATCTTTTCTTTGGCCACACCCTCAACGGGGCTGAATTTGGCCTCTCGATGGCACAGGGCAGTTACAAAAAGACTTAGTCGTCATAAAAATGCCCCAAATGCCAAGGAAAGCCTCTAAGTATCTGACAGCACCTTTTCTCACCTGAGACAAGGACCATGGTCTGTTTCCACCCAACACTGCCTCTCAATGACCCACTGAAATGCCCCCTTTCCATTACGCTCACAGTGCCTTTCGTAAGCAATCATTTACTGTCCCCACGCGCTGCTGGCACAGAATCTCCAGCCTCGTCTCTTCTACTAACTGTGCTGTGATGACCTGGCTCTCTAAGGCAGAAATCCGCACTGTCCTTGTACCTTCTTTCCTCTCACGAGCGTGATGAGAAGATCCTACTTGGAAGCAGAGGTGTCAGCTGCTGCTTCAAACCGAGCTGCCAAAATTCCTTCAGAAGTGCTTTATCAAAGCCAAAATAACTGCCACTTTCTGTATTCCCTATTCTAGGTGAAAGAGAAAGATGACACAAGCTGAGTTCCTGCCAGACATTGTCACAAAATCAGCTGCCTACTTACTTACATTCTTGACTCCTTTCGCCACGTCTCCACTACCTTCAGTATCCAACAGTGAACGCTGATATGCATATGCAGGAAACATTCATGTGTGTCCCATCAGCTGTACGCTGTAGACCAGAGGGGACTTAGCACGCATTAGGAAAGTTTCAGTGACAGTCAGTAAANTACGCTGTAGACCAGAGGGGACTTAGCACGCATTAGGAAAGTTTCAGTGACAGTCAGTAAAACAACCAGAGTTCCAGTGAACTGGAATAATTCCCTAAGTGTTACCTTTATATAATGGCGTTTTTTACTGTGGATTGAAGAAGCTGGCCATGCTGAGATTCAGGAGCACGTTGGAAGACATTTACTGAGGTGTGTGGTACTAGAAATCGAAGTGTGAAGAGAGGTCAGAAGCTCAATGATATGTGCATTGTGGACACACAAAAAATCTGGATGAAACTACTAAAATAATGGAAAGACTTAAACTGATGTTGGATGAGCGCATACGACATGTCAAGCGTTTAGTCTTCACAGGAAGCCTACAATATAGACACTTCTGTGCTCCTTTTATAGATAAGGAAGTTGAGGCTTCCACGTAACTGGACCAAAATCATCCAGGCGATCATGGGTGGAGCCAAAATTCAATCCTTGTCTTCCAAAGCCCTTGCTCTCTTCAGTGTGCTGCACTGCAGAGAAACCCTTGTCACTGGCCCCTTCTCTCATTCTTTGAGCCATTCCACACAAATAAAATATTTATCCATGCTTTTTGAAGGAAACAAAATTTTCCCTACCCTGACCCTCCATCTCAAACAAACCTCCAGCAAACCTCACCCAATTTGTCTTTCGTCTCTGAGTTTTTCGTCAAACCACACTGTCTCCCTACCCCTTGTTCCTTATTAACCCCAAAACTACATGGTTTCACACCACTTTGTCGATAGCTCCTGAGATCCTGTTCATTGAAAAAAATCAAGGCTATTTGAGCACAGAGTGCCTCTGCTACTCTCCTGAAACATTCCCCCAAATTCCATCTCAATTATAAAAACCATATTTTAGGTCATAATCCTTTCTCCCAAAATAACACTATGTGTAGATAATACGAATTAACATCACCTCAAATAGGGTGGGCAGAGAAAATAAAGCTTTCAAAACTATGCTTCTATTCACAGCACCAAAAGGTACTTACCTAGACGTAGCCTCCTAGGAAACAGCAGGCAGATAGCAGCTCAAAAATGGCCTGGAGTAAACACAAATAGGATGGCTCTGAGCCAGGGCATCACAGATAACGGGACCCTCTGACGGTAAAAGTTGAAATGTAGCAGTCACTGCAAACAGCAACCAAAGGAGGATCCCAGTGTGAGGCAGGCAGGGGCACCCGATCACCTCATTGGCCGTGTCTGTGCAGAAGGACCACCATACACACATGCATTTGGGGGAAAGTGGATGTGTCCCTGTGCAGAGTGGCCCTTTGAGACAGAAGATGAGTTTAGCAAGGAACGGTAAAAGAAAGAAGCCTAATAAGATAGCCGTGACAGCAAAGTAGATAAGCTCCCACCCTTCAGACCCTGGGGAAAGGTTTTAACCATGTGGCACAGTTCACACCACTTTGTCGATAGCTCCTGAGATCCTGTTCATTGAAAAAAATCAAGGCTATTTGAGCACAGAGTGCCTCTGCTACTCTCCTGAAACATTCCCCCAAATTCCATCTCAATTATAAAAACCATATTTTAGGTCATAATCCTTTCTCCCAAAATAACACTATGTGTAGATAATACGAATTAACATCACCTCAAATAGGGTGGGCAGAGAAAATAAAGCTTTCAAAACTATGCTTCTATTCACAGCACCAAAAGGTACTTACCTAGACGTAGCCTCCTAGGAAACAACAGGCAGATAGCAGCTCAAAAATGGCCTGGAGTAAACACAAATAGGACGGCTCTGAGCCAGGGCATCACAGATAACGGGACCCTCTGATGGTAAAAGTTGAAATGTAGCAGTCACTGCAAACAGCAACCAAAGGAGGATCCCAGTGTGAGGCAGGCAGGGGCACCCGATCACCTCATTGGCCGTGTCTGTGCAGAAGGACCACCATACACACATGCATTTGGGGGAAAGTGGATGTGTCCCTGTGCAGAGTGGCCCTTTGAGACAGAAGATGAGTTTAGCAAGGAACGGTAAAAGAAAGAAGACTAATAAGATAGCCGTGACAGCAAAGTAGATAAGCTCCCACCCTTCAGACCCTGGGGAAAGGTTTTAACCATGTGGCACAGAGTCAGACAGGTAAGAGCAGCTGTTCCCACACACAGGCAGCCAGTAGTCCATGCTGGAAGCATAGTCTCTGGAAATTTGGGAAGTAAGTATACTCTCAAAGTCTGCAATGTCCTCCTAAGAAGATAAAAGACCACTGCGAATCAAGAGCAGGGGTCTTACAAACAGTAGATGCTCAAGGATTGTGCTGATTCTCTTCTCTGTGTGTTACATAGTCTTTCTGGCTCACCAAACTTTTAACCATGTGTTAAAATGCTCTTAATAGGAGTAAGATGCTATCTCCTGAAATTGGGGGAATTTGTGATAAATTATACGATGGACGTGCCAAGTCAACACATATCTAAAGTGATCAGTCAAAGTCATATCTCACCCAAAAATGAAGGGAAGGGATGCAGTTGGTAGCAATTTAGCAGAAGCAAATGGAGATTGATACTGTGGTTGAAATTATCTTTTTTTTTCCTTTTTGTCTTTTTTACTGACCGGTAACGGGATCGCAACCCTNACACATATCTAAAGTGATCAGTCAAAGTCATATCTCACCCAAAAATGAAGGGAAGGGATGCAGTTGGTAGCAACTTAGCAGAAGCAAATGGAGATTGATACTGTGGTTGAAATTATCTTTTTTTTTTCCTTTTTGTCTTTTTTACTGACCGGTAACGGGATCGCAACCCTTG
>NW_007727343.1:411161-421238 GCF_000696425.1 Galeopterus variegatus
TAGTGAGCAGGAACCGGTCTCCACATGGGATCCGAACCCTCAGCGGGAGCGCCTCCGCACTCCCAAGCGGCGCACTCTCCAGTGCGCCACTGGGCCGGCCCGAAATTATCTTTTTTTAAACACCCCATTGCTCAAGAAAGCCATGAAAAATTAGATGATCAAGCACGTCATTTTAAGTTGACAAGAGGCCATCTCCTTATCCTCAGTTGGTGCTTTGATGAAATTCACCCGATCAACTTTGTTATTTCTAACATCTTTGTGAGACAGAGCCTGTCAGAATCCCTGTTGACTTACCATATGACCCAAAGAGCAAATTAGAGACTATTGGCTTGGGAAATCGTAGCAGAAATCTGTTAAAAAGATGGTCCCAGTTACGTATAAAACTCAAATCTAGGGAATCCCCATATAGAAACATACATAGAACTTCTCCAATATCTCAACTTTATTCTCCACTGGTGTAAGAATGTATGCTTTAGGCTGCCAGTTGGCTCAGTTGGTTAGAGCACAGCCTTATGACACCAAGGTCAACAGTTCAGATCCTTATACCGGCCAGCTGCTAAAAAAAAAACTTTCTAAGAATGTATGCTTTTTGTTTTATTTTGATTTTGTTGGGGTGGGGGGTGTTTATGCGTATTCTTGGCACACTGAACCTACCAATGCACTGTACATTAAAATATAAAGATTCACCACAGATATTTCGTAAACTTTCTAAGAATATATGCTTTTTGTTTTATTTTGATTTTGTTGGGGTGGGGGGTGTTTATGCGTATTCTTGGAACACTGAACCTACCAATGCACTGTACATTAAAATATAAAGATTCACCACAGATATTTCGTAAAATCACTAATCAAGTCACTAATCGATATTAATTTCAATGAGTTTTACAAACAAATATAATGGGGTTATAGATCAGAGTTCAGCAAACTTTCCCTATGAATGCCCAAATAGTAAATACTGAGGCTTTACAGATCAAATGGTCTCTTGAGTAGCAGTACCCAACTCTGCCACTGTAGCATGAAAGCAGCCATAGACAATACATAAATGAATTAACATGTCTGTGTTCCAATAAAACTTTATTTAAAAGTGACAGACAGAATATGGCCCACGATCTCTAGTTTGCTGACTAATCTACAAAAAGTTACAGCTCTCTGCAGCTGTTCAGGTTTCCCCTTAGATAAAAATGTCCTTTAATTATTAAAAAGCTAATGTTAATGACAAGTACCTTATGACAATTCCTTTGCGTAAGACACACAAAAAAAATGTGACCTCTAGCTACCTCTGTAAGGCATGTGTCACACTTCACGTGTTACCAGGAGGGCTGATATTGTGGCTGGCTCACTCAATCCCCATTCCAGTGCCCTGTGGCATGCCTTCCTGTACTGCAAGTGACAGGAGTAAGCACATTTGCCAGACTCCCTGGCCTCTAGGGTTCCAGAGGAGAGTCTGCTGTTTTCTGACTGGAAAGCAGCCCAAATATCTAACCCCAATGTGTCAGCCTCGCCACCTTCTCGAACTCTTCCTAACATTCAGTTTCCTGATTTTAGCAATTCCTAGCAAAATGTCAGGAAAATTATTTAAGCAGATGTTAAAGTGTTTGTATTTTAATTTCCTGGTTTATAAAATATTAAAACTTGTAAGAGTATGAAGTCCAAGGAAACGTGAGAAACAATGCGGTGGAGATCCTCTCTGAGCCAAAGATACGTGTCAGGACCAACGACTACTGGGCACCTACCCAGAGCCGTGCGCTGTCTCATAGAGCCTGATACCAACTTCAATATGGATGCTGCTATTATCCCCATTTTACAAGTGAGGAAATTGAGGCTCAGAGATGTTAAGTAACCGGGAAAGACCACACCACCGGAAGTGGCAGAGCCAGGACTTAACCCCTGGTCTGTCAGACTCCAGCAGAGGTGCCCAAACACCAGTCCACATGCCAAGGCTGGTCAGTGACAATTGAATTTCTTAAAATTATACACGCTTCCTGTTTTCTTTTGCTTTTAAGACACCCTCCTTTATATGAAATGGTGGCATATTACAAATTAATATTAGCTGTTCCCTCTCACATTCCAGTTCACTGTGGTTCAAGTTGCCCTCCTGGGAAATCTCCTCCAAACAGTGACTCAGGAATCCAGGTAACATCTGCTGTGAATCCACCATCGTGGGGTTCTTCACCTCAACCACGGGCATGAGGTGTGGGAGAAAGGGTGGAGAAGGCACCTGGGCTCTTAACTGCTTGGTCTGGGACCGAATCGAGTCACATCACTGACATTCCACTGGACAGACTCAGTCACATGGCTCCACCTAACTAGAGACTGCGAAATGCAGCCTTCCCGTTTGCATGAAATGTAGAGGGGACCGAAACACTGATGAACACTGGCGACAGGAGATGGGGAGAGCAGACAGCACACGGTCCACATCAACGTCCTTACTTCACAAAACCGACTGTCGACAACTTTAGGTTGAAGTCCTAAAATATAGTCATTATTCTTTTATTTTACTGCCACATAAGTTCAAAAAATTCTACTGTATTCCAATCTATATGGTAAGTGGCAGGAAAAAATGTTCAGATTAATCTGTTTTAAAATAACTAGCCTGTGGCAGTCTAGGGGGCAAATAATTTGACTGAAACTCAGCAAAAAAAAAAAAAGAGATTATTTCTTACAGATGAGTTTTGGAGCAATATTATTAAAAGGTCACAATGTTATAAATTTCTACTACTACTTTTTTCTCATCAACTTTCTCACTTTTCCCATTTCCATATCTTTTATTCTTTATTTTAACACTTGCTTGTCCACATCTGTGGGGTGCAGTGTGTTGTTTCAGTACTTGCGTATACTGCACGAGGGTTCTCTTAGGGGAGACAGCAGAGGTTTGAACCAGTTAATCCACTGCTTCTCTCCCCCTCACCCCTCCTGACTTCTAGTAACCATTATGCTGCTCTCCACTTCTATGGGAACCTCTTTTTTTTCTTTAGACCCTGCATATGAGTAATGTCATGTGGTATTTGCCTTTCAATGCCTGACTTACTTCACTTAATACGATGGCTTCTGGTTCCTTCCATGTTTCTGCAAATGATAGGATGCCGTTTCTTTTTATAGCTGAATAGTATTTCATTGTGTACATGTAACACAGCATTTTTATCCACTCGCCTGTTGATGAGCATTTAGGTTGGTTCCATCCCTTGACTATTGGGAAGAGCATTGCAATGAACACGGGAGTGCAGGTGTCTTTTTGATGCATTGATCTCATTTCCTTTGCCCAGCAGTGGGATAGCCGGTATGATCTACGTTTAGTTCCCTGAGGAACCGCCATACCGTTTTCCACAGTGGCTGCACCAATTTACAGTCCCACCAACAGTGTAGGAGCGCTCCCTGTTTTCCACATCCTCACCAGCATTTGTTATTTTCTGTCCTGTTGCTAATAGCTGTTCTAACTAGGGTGAGATGATTTCTCATTGTGGTTTTAATTTGTATTTCCCTGATGATTAGTTGATGTTGAGCATTTTTCATGTGCTTGTTGGCCACTTGTATGTCTTTTTTTGAGAAATGTCTGTTCAGGTCCTTTGCCCATTTTTTAAGTGGATTATTTGGGGTTTTTGCTTTTGCTCTAATTAAGTTCCTTATATTTCTGGATATCAGCCCCTTTTCTGATGTTCAGTTTGCAAAAACCTTCTTCCATTTTGCAGGTTCTTTCCTCACTTTGTTGATTGCCCCTTGCTGTGCAGAAGCCTTTCAGTTTGATGAGTTCCATTTGTGTATTTTTGCTTTAATTGCCTGTGCCTTTGTAGTCTCACTCGAAAAAGTGCTGCCCATTCCCATTTCATTTACTGTTTCCCCTGTGTTTACTTCCAGTAGTTTCACAGTTTAGGATCTTAAACTTAGGTCTTTAATCCATTTTGAGTTGATTTTTATGAGAGATAGTGGTATAGCTTCAATCTTCTACATGTGCAGATCCAGTTTTCCCAGTACCATTTGTTGGAGAGGCTGTCATTTCCCCACTGTATAGTCTTGGCACCTTTATGGAAAATCAGCTGGCTGTAAGTATGTGGGTTTATTTCTGGGCTCTCTATTCTGTTCCCTTGGTC
The DNA here is from genome assembly GCF_000696425.1 of Galeopterus variegatus. NCBI lineage: Eukaryota > Metazoa > Chordata > Mammalia > Dermoptera > Cynocephalidae > Galeopterus > Galeopterus variegatus. The sequence continues at coordinate 415,247 of NW_007727343.1, forward strand.
TATTTGTCTATCTTTATGCCAGTGCCATACTGTTTTGGTTATTATACCTTTATAGCACATTTTGAAGTCAGGAAGTATGTTGCCTCCAACCTGCTCTTTTTTTTTTTTTTTTAAAGATGACCGGTAAGGGGATCTCAAACCTTGGCTTGGTGTTGTCTGCACCACGCTCAGCCAGTGAGCCAACCAGCCATCCCTATATAGGATCCGAACCCGTGGCCTTGGTGCTATCAGCATCGCACTCTACCAAGTGAGCCACAGGCCAGCCCCAACCTGCTCTTTTTGTTCAAGATTACTTTAGCTATATGGGGTCTTTCATGGCTCTACACAAATTTTAAGTTAGTTTTTTCTATTTCTGTGAAGAATGTTATTGGTATTTTGATAGGGATTACATTGAATGTATAGATTGCTTTTGGGTAAATGGACATTATGACGATGTTAATTCCTCCAGTCCAAGAACATAGGATAGTTTTCCATTTATTTATGTCCTCTTCAGGTTCTTTCACCAGTGTTTTGTAGTCTTCATTGCAGAGCTCCTTTACCTCCTTGGTTAAATTTACTCCTAGGTATTTCATTTTTTTTTGTAGCTGTTGTGACTGGGATTACTTTCTTGATTTCTTCTTCAGCTATTTCATTACTTGCATATAGGAAGGCTTGATTTTTTGGTGTGTTGATTTTGTATCCTGCCACTATCCTGAATTCATTTATTTGTTGTACCTATCTGTGTTCCTTAGGGATATCGGCATGTAGTTTTCTTCTTTTGTTGTGTCTTTTTCCAGTTTTGGTATGAGGTTAATGCTGGCCTCGTAGAATGAGTTTGAAAGTATTCTCTCTCCTCTTCAATTTTTTGGGAGAGTTTGAGAAGAATTGGTCTTTTTTAAATGTTTAGTAGAATTTGGCAGTGAAGTCATCTGGTCCTGGGGTTTTCTTTGTTGGGAGACTTTTTTATTACTGCTTCAATCTCATTACTTGTTATTAGCCTGTTTAGGTTTTCTAGTTCATGATTCAACCTCGGCAAGTTGTATATGTACAGGAATTTATCCATTTCTTCTAGGTTTTCTAGTTTGTTTGCATGTAATTGTTCATAGTGGTATCTTACAATCCTTTGTATTCCTATGGTATTGGTCATAATGTCTCCTTTTTCATTTCTGATATTATTTATCTGAGTCCTCTGTCTTTCTTTCTTTGTTAGTCTAGCTAAAGGTTTATCTATTTTGTTTATCCTTTTGAAAAACCAGTGCTTTGTTTCATCCATCTTCTGTATTTTTTTTAAATCTCTACTTCATTTATTTCTGCTCTGCTCTTTGTTATTTCCCAGTGTATCTCAGAGCCCATGTAAAGAATAGTATGCAGTATTAAAACAGTGGTTTGTTTATTAATAGATTATCACCATTAATAAATAAATAAATAAATCTCCCTTGTTTATAATAAAATATATCCACTGGGACATTCAATTCAAAACTTAAAAACTTATATTTTTAAAACCTGTATACTCACTTTATGGAATTGATATATAATTTATGGAACTGGCATAATTATTTTTTTAGAAGAGGTAATTCAATGTCCTTTTAAAAATATCTTCCATAAATCATATAGTTGCCACACTAATTCAAGGTGGTCCACAAGTCAAGGGGTGGAAAGAGAACAATAAAACCTCCATAATCTCAAAGGAAAACAAAAAGAACAAACAAAAATTCAGATACCTAAAATTGCAATGGTATTTTTAAAGCCTTGTTTTGGAGAGCAAGTCTCAGCTTTTGGATTGACTGCCAATTTCTCAGTTTTAATCATGATTTCTGGAGTGAACCTTAAAATATTTAATGTAACTGATGAGCAAAAGGAGGTAAGAGCACTATGGCTTCTTGCTGCTGGGATACAAGCACAAATATTTGATGTTCCTCATCTCTGATGGCTATGGAATTGTCCGCTATGATCTCCCACCACTGAAGTTCAGAACAAAAGTAGGCCAAGATGTAAATCATTGGCTATTTTAAATAATCTTCCAGAGAGGATGTTTGTTCAACTGGAAGACTGCGAGGGCTGAGCACTTTGACAGTAATCTGCAAATCCACTAAATCCATCTGGTTTTCATTCCCTCATTCACTTGAGTCATCACAATAGTTTGAGATGATGTCATGTGTGACAAAGTCATTTTTAAACAATTATTTCTATGGCTTGATTTGTTATCATTAAGCAACCTTTACACATTGGTGAAGTGAAATCACTACTGAAAGGTTCAGATAAACTTCTCACTCAATAAATTTCAAACAGATTTACTCTTGGAGGAAAAAATCTCCAATTCCTAGTATACATCTGCAGATTTTTTTAATAGCAAATCAAAAATTCAATAAGTAAAGATCCTGTCTGAAACTTTTTAATTGCTCAGTTCCTTATTAATCCTACTTGACATTCCGTAAATTATATGTAATGGAAACATTTTGATAAGGCACTGATAAGGCCCTCTAAGCTCCAGATTTCAATTTCCCAATGAACTATAGGAAACATGAATCTCACCAGCACCTCAAATTTAACACAATCAAAACAGAACTCAGCTCCCAATTGTGTCTTCCCTCATTCAAGCCACCGAAGTTCACAACTTCTAAGTCACAATTGACATTATTCCTCTTCTCCCATCACATCTAAATAGGTGCCAGTTCCTATTAATTGTTTCTTTGAAATGGCTCCTGAATCTGCCTCTTTATTTCAGGGCCACTGTTATTACCTCAGTTCAAGTATTTACACCCAAAGAGTTTTCTTACTGGTTTGCCGGTTTCTTCCTTCCCACCTATCTACTGACTGTTCTCATCTGCCATTCACCTATTTACAAATCTTTACTGGCTCCCCATTCCCATTCCCAAACTTAGCTGGCCTCAAGACACTCCAAGATCTGGTGTGAACATCTTTATAGCATCATTTCTGCTCTGCCCTTTTGCACGTTCTCACCTAAACTCCAGCCAGAGTGTGCTTACAATTTCCCAAACGCAGCCTGCAAGGTCTTCCTCCCCAGCATGGCTTGTGCTGGTCCTGTCCACCTGGAGTACCCTCTCTTCTCCTCTGTCTGCTACAAGTTCTCAAACTTGGGTTCCTGGATGGTTAGCTCAGTGATGGTTCTGCCATGAAAACCCTGTGAGGTCCCAATGGTAGTTATTTCTTCCTTCTCTTAGCTATCATTTTTTGTTTGTTGTACTCCATATATTCCCTATATTATTCCCTCCAAGCACTACAGAAAACAGGATGGAGGTTTCTCAAACAACTACAGACAGAGCTACCATATGATCCAGCAATCCCACTTCTGGGTATATACCCAGAGGAATGGAAATCATTGTGTCGAAGGGACACCTGTACTCCCATGTTCATCACAGCTCTGTTCACAATAGCCAAGATAGGGAATTAACTTAAATGTGCATCGGTGGATGATTGGATAAGGAAACTGTGGTATATATACACCATGGAATACTAGTCTGCCCTAAAAAAGAATGAAATTCTCCCATTTGCAACAACATGGATGAGCTTGGAGAAACTTATGTTGAGTGAAATAAGCAAAGCGCAGAGGGATAAATACCTCATGAGCTCACTCATATGTGGGAGCTAAGAGAGAAAAAAGGAAGGAAAGAAAGACCACAGTGGTGCATTGGACTTGCAGAGGCAGAGAGTAGACCTAGGGATACAAAGTGAAGTGGGGGGAGGGGGTGGGAGAGGGAGGATGGAGATAATTGGGGGGGCACGGGGTATAATCACAATTTGTGGTAATGGACACGCTGCCAGTATGGATCTGACCATCACATCTTGGGCATGAGTGTTGACAATTAGCTTTGTACCCTATGAATAGTCATAGCCCATAAAAAGAATATTAAGAATATATATATATATATATATGTATATTATTCCCTCTGGCTCTCCGCTCCACAGGTTAACATCAAAGTTGTCTGAGAGGCAGGTCTGTGAGCTGAGTCAGCATTATTCAAAATGAAAGAGCAGCTGCTCTGACGGAGAAAAGGCTGTCAAGGGTGTGAAATGGCACCAGGAAACCCTGCTCTAGCCTGGTACCTCCCCAGGACCAGCCCAAGATTCACAGACAAGGTGGGAAGGATCACTCTTCACTTAAAGCAACATCCTTTGTTTTTTAGACTAAAAAAAATCTCAGCTTCTTCCCCTTTCTCTCCTTGTTATTCTGCCCCCACTTTCTTCTCTCTCTCTTTTTTCCAAAAATACTCCAGATTCTTTGCATGGTGCATTTTGCATCTGAGATCCCTGTGAAAGAGCATATCAAGCCAGCTCAATAAGGCATTTTCTTCCCCGGGGTTCACTTCACAGTAATTGAATTCTGTGATTATAAAATTACTTTTCCTAGGGCAGTGAATGTCTTTGCTTCTTCCTTTCTGTGGTTACTTATTATTATTACCATTGTTGCCACCGTGTGTGTTAGTTGCTCGGGCTTGTGTCCCACGCTGCTGTTCGAGCACAAGTGTGACCATGCACACTGACTGCTGACATCAGTTCTCTAACGCAGTGAGCCTCAGACTTGTGACTACAACACACTTTCTTCCGTGCTGTGCCTTTCCTACTAAAAATTAGGTCCCAAACAGGAATCTGCAACTCCCCCATTATGTGACCAATGAACCAATAGACTGACATGAAGTCAATGACATCAACAAGAGTTTGTATTTTTTAATGGTAGGACAGGCTGTGAGTCGACAGGCTAAACTGTGAGGAGGAAAGCTATTTTCTTGTGTGGGGCAGAGTCGGACACTACGATTCCACTTGTCTCTGAGCCAAAGAAGCATCCAACAAAGACGCTGTCAGTCTTTACATCTCCTGGAAATGGCAAAGCAGGAGAGCACGGTTTGATTAGCTCAAGAAAGGACTGACTGGCACAACATCAGGATTCAGGAAAACTCCAGTCACTCACAGAGAACGATCCACACGTTTTCTCACAGTTGGTTGAAATGACCAAAGACGGTGTATTGAGGGCAGGTGTTTGTCTACTAGAAAATGGGGGGCAAGGGGTCCATGCGGATGAGATGTTGTCATGGAAGCAGCCCTCTTTCGAGGACTTTTGAGGCTTTCGTGCACATCAGACCTTTAATCACTTTCTACGTGAGCGACCCTATTGATGAACACTGCGTTTTACTGGGGTGATGAACAGTGCTGGGTTGAGTTTGGATTTCGGTAACTGTAACTAAGGCTCTCAATAATTTTCTCGGAAGCAGAAGTTTTGCCCCAACGCTGTTTCAGAATAGAGACAAAAGGCAAGTCTCTGAGGAGGATGGTCTGTCGGCCACCAAAGGAAGACAGGAGGCCGTGCAGCCCACACGGGACCTCGCGGATTCTGTGCCAAGTCCAGAGGACCTCTCAGGACACAGGAGCAGGCAGGGAAGGACGTTTCTCAGCACACTCGAGAGTGGAAGCCATCCTTTTACACTATCAGGGGAAGCTGCTCCCTTTGGAGACAGCGGATTCAAGTTTCTCTGCATCCAATGGGGAGAGTCTGATGTACGAAGAGCAAACGGTGATGAGAGCCTTGGCCTCAGTGACAAGCCACCCCATGTCGGGTCAGCCCCATCCCCACATGCAGCTGCGGCCTCCGGCTGCTCCGTGGGTGTCCTCTAGGTCTTCATGGAGGCTTCATACACAGCACTGCACACACGTTTCCTCTGCACACGCCGTCACCTCCAACCGTGCTGAACCTTTCGTTCCCTAAAGAGGCCGTTTACTGTGGTGTCTACAAATGTGAACTCTGAAGCCAGACTCCCGGGGTTCAAATCCCGACTCCACCGCTTACTGGGTGACTTGGAGAAGGGGACTTATCCGTTGTGTGCCTTAGTTTCCTCATCTATGAAACAGCAATAGTAAGAAAACTTCCTCGGAGGGCTGTGGTAAGGAGGGGACGTGAATAAATGCAACGGGGTTTGCATGTGAACTGTTTGCCTCTGATATTTCCCAGCGCCTTCTCAGAAATCATTTGGAGAAGTTCATGAAAGTGAACTGATAGCTA
>NW_007727343.1:421314-421796 GCF_000696425.1 Galeopterus variegatus
TATAACTTGCACACACAATAAGCCTCTATTTTCATAACACTGCAGAGGAGAGAGGTGAGATGGTCGGAAAGTGTTGTGGATAAAAGAAGAGTGACTTAGGGAAAGTTGAGGGTTTCACCCAAGATTCTCTTCACCATAACTAAGTGCATGAGTCTGTGCATGGAGAGGTGAAAAGGGCGCTGTGGCAGACGTGGAAGTGCTCAGCTCAGCAGGGACTTGCCCTGAAGCTTGGAGGAGCCTGCTGAGCTGCCAGGCTCCAGGCGTTAACCCTCTCAGGGCTCACCTCCACCTTCCTGCCCAGGTCAGGGCAGCCCCAGACAGCACCTGTGCAAGGCACTGGTATGAAACTCAGTACAAGGGCCCAGCATGGGACCAGGATCAGGGGCATGTCGGCTCCAGTGCCTCCCAGTGGGCTCTCCCCGCCTAGCCTGGCTTCCTCCTTTTTCCTTCCAAAGGTGCTACAGCCCATAAACTCCTAGCTC
>NW_007727343.1:422054-422827 GCF_000696425.1 Galeopterus variegatus
GCCTAGCCTGGCTTCCTCCTTTTTCCTTCCAAAGGTGCTACAGCCCATAAACTCCTAGCTCCGTCCCAGCACCTGCTGCACTGAGAACCCAAACTAGCACAGAATCTTTGGTCCAAACTTCATTAGACCTATTTTATGACACCTCAACCAGTCTAGCCCATGCAAATAAAGCCCCCGAAGGAATTTTTCAACAATTCATTTTTTAAACATTTAAAATTTGCTCTGATTAAGAAAGTCATTGTGTTCCTTATAGAAAATCCAAACATAGAAATTCATAATGTAGAAAATGAATATCTCCTGGGGTCCCAAACCTGTTCATCATTTAGGAGCATACCTCCCAGGTTTTTTTCATACGCATAAGCTACTATGTCTGGTGGTTATTATTTTACAAAATAGAAGTAGACTATAGGTTTTTTGTGATTTGCTTTAAAAAATACATGCTGATATTAATATCTATATCCACACATATAGATTTACCCCATTTGATTACCAGCTACACAGAAGAGTTCCATTGTATGAATATTCCATAATCTATTTAAACATTTCCACACATGGGCATTTGCATTCCCAGCTTTCTGTGATTACAACAGAGCTTTCATACTGTTTAGTTTGAGTTTACATATTGAAATGTTTGTGAAAGCATATATTTGATTTTTATTTTAATTTATTTGCATCATCTATTTTGCTGTCTGGGGGGAAGGGGTATTGAACGGGGACTGAGCTCACTTTTATAATTTTGTACCTTTAGGTAGTAAGGGTTTGTGAACCATTGA
>NW_007727343.1:424425-425390 GCF_000696425.1 Galeopterus variegatus
CCTGCATTTTAAGAACCCCAGGTGATTCTTGTCAGGGAAGAGACACCACACCTTGAACATCGGCTGAACACCGGCCTGACATCTGCAAGACCCCTTTTTCTACTCTTAGTCTGTTAGTGAGCTTTGACATAGCTTTGGGCTGAGTCACATCCGTCGTGTCCCAAATTCAGTCTATAAAGTAGGGCTGACACTTCTTGCCACCTACATCACTGCGTCACAGCTGGTTCATAAGATAATGCCTGCGAAGTGGTTCCAATTTCTCAGTAGAAAGGCACTACATTTCAAGTATTATCAAGTGCTTATTGCCAGTATTACAGTGACACTTTGTTTTTTAGGGAACCCCCCAAAGTGGTACCATTGCTGTGAGCATGTGTTGGTAAGGCTGCTATACTGCGGGCCTCAGGCGCACCCATGTGAAGTCACGTGCACGCTGAAGGGGTCGGGCCTCTGCCCCAGCTTTGACTTACCCCCACTGCTAGCACGGGCACTGCCGTTTCTCACCTACAGCCACATGTTGACATCCCATGGTGTATCAGTCAGGATTCTACCAGAAAAACAGAACCAGCAGGAAAACATTTATATGTATATACACAAATACAGTGCATACGAGGGTACTTCAAAAAGTTCGTGGGAAAATAGAGTTAAAAGATTATACAAATATTTCCATGAACTCTTTGAAGTTCTGTCCTATATATGCACATATGTAATACATGTATGTGTGTGTGTGTGAATGGGGGGGAGACACTGGTCGGCACGACTGCGGGCCTGGCTAGGCAAGTCTGAAATCCGTGGGGCAGGTCAGCAGGTGATTCTGAGGTCCACAGGTGGAATTCCTCCATCCTCAGGGAAACCTTGGTTTTTTCCTTATGCGCTTTCAGTGGATTGCATGAGGCTCACCCATATTCCAGGACAATCTTTTTCCAATTGCAGATGTCAACCACCACAAAGTGCCTTCACAGGAACAC
>NW_007727343.1:426856-430291 GCF_000696425.1 Galeopterus variegatus
GAGGGTTGCGATCCGTTGCTGGTCACGAAAAAAGACAAAAAGGAAAAAAAAAAAAAAAGCAGTATCTCCAAGGAGTTTGGGACTATGAGCTTGCTCTGCGGGTGACTAAATAGAGAAGCGTTTTCTGCCCACCACCCTCAGGTTCGTTGTTCAAGCCAGTGTTATAATGTTCTCAAGAGCACAGCTCCTAAGGGGGCCAGCCAAGCTCATCCCCAATCATCCCGGGAGAACAGAGTGGGGTCCCTCCTCTCTGAGGTCACGGTCACGCCTGCCTGGCCTCTCTACAGACACCCCCTTCTGCGAGAGACGTAAGGGAAGGCGGGAAGGTGGGGACACACGTAGAAAGGACGGTTGTCACATCTTATATCAATCACTGTTGATGTCTGAGCCAGCACCAGCTACCCCCAAAGTGGGGCTAGATGTGAGGGCAAGAGGAAGGCTGGAGGGGGGCAGGAGACAGGAGGAAGGGACAGGAGGGTGAAGATAAACTTCTGTTACGTCCCTGCGAGGCTCCAGGCGTGGGGCCAAATACCTCCCACACTCGTTGCTCTGCTGGGTCCTCCCACGTTCTGTAAAGTTCTATGGAGCATTTCTGCGATGTGCTCACCGCCCTCTTCATGTTACTGGTGAGAAAATAGTCCTGCGCAGACCAGCTGACTCACCCAAGGTCACGCGCTCGGTGTCGATGGCAGAGCTGACATTCGGACCCGACTGTCTGATTCCAGCATCCCTGTGTGTGTGTGTGTGCGTGTGTGTGTGCGTGAGTGTGTGTGTGCACGTTCGTGCCTCTGTATGTGTGTGTGTGCGCATTCGTGCGTGCGTGTGCATGTGTGTGTGTGTGCGTGTGTGTGTGCGTGAGTGTGTGTGTGCACGTTCGTGCCTCTGTATGTGTGTGTGTGCGCATTCGTGCGTGCGTGTGCATGTGTGTGTGTGTGCGTGCACGTGTGTGTGCGTGCATGTGTATGTGTGTGTGCATGCGTGTGTGCATGCGTGTGTATGTGTGCGTGCGTGCGTGTGTGCGTGCGTGCATGCGTGCGTGCGTGTACTTGTGGGTGCGTGCGTGTGGGTGCGTGCGTGAGTGTGTGTATGTGCCTTTCAAAAGAAAAAGAAACCTTGTGAAGAAGCCCGAGATATCAAAGTGACAAGAGAAGAGTGGCATCAGCCCTCCGTCCCCTCGTGTCTCCATGGATGACCTGCGCTCTCCGTGCGGGGACGCGGGACGTTCAGAGCACGGTTTGAGAAGTACAGACAGGCGTGGGGGACAGACCTCTAGACCGGGTGGGACGCAGCTCAGACACGCGTTTCTCCTGTGACGGGAGGAGGCGAGGAGAATAGGATAAATAAACTCTAAAAAGAAAAGCAGCAGCAGCCCCCGCATCCCTCCCAGTGCCGGTGCCTGCAGGGAACCCGCAGAGAACCCGAGACGTTCTAGGGCTTAGTGGATATTTGCTGAATGAATGAGTGAGTAACACCGAGTGGCTGACTTAGCTCAGTCCAGCAGCGGTAAAGGACAGAAGTCTGGCTCCTGCTGTGATTTCTCTTTGCAGTAGCGTCTCCCTCCACGGCTGGCACTGCTCGTGCTGGGACTCTGTCGCTTTGGTGACGGTTTGCTAGAAGGCTGCCTGATAAGACGCGGGGGACACATTATCGGCCGCTTGACCTCTGGCCTTCATATGGGAAGAAAGGACCACGAAGGTTCCGAGGTCACTGGGGAGATACTGGAGTGGGGCTGGGCGGACGCGTGGAGGGAGGAGCAGGTGAGGTGTACTGTCCTGCCATCGCATGATGACAGCTACTACCCTGTTTGAAGCAAGGCTCTTGGATGCCGTTCAAGCTTGCACGATTCTGAGAAAGACGTTTCAGAAGGGCACGCCACGAGCGTGAACACCGCAGGCCTGCAGCTGGCCTGGACTGAGTTCCTCACATGGGCTGCCGCGGAGCGGACAGTCGTTGCTTCTGTGTCCACGTCCCCTTATCTCCATGGGGGCACACTTCTCCATGTTGCATCAGTGGAACCAGGTCTCCCTTGTGCTCAGACTCCCCCACCCCCTGCAGGCCACACTGACCCCACCCCTGACTCCAGAACGTAACTTACGCCTGATAAGCAGAAAGAGGCCCAACTAACACGGGAATTTTTTATATTCACAAAGAATTATTATGTTTTGTAATGATGAATAGACTAATTATCCTGAATCGATCATCACGTGTTATACACAGGTATTGAGATTCCTCTCTGCACCCCATAGATATGAATAATCAATCATGTTTCAATTTTTTAAAAAAAAAAATTATTATTCCAATTTTACCACAGCTTGGAAAGGTTAATTTACTTATCCAAAGCCACACAGATGGTATTAACTCTAATTTTACAAAATGAGGAATTTTCTTGACAACCTTGACTATTCAAAATCCATGCACAAATTGCTGTCAATAACTATTAAAAAGAATAATCTGTCCGGAATCCGAGGATGAATAACTTTGGACACTTTTATGTTTTTCAGCATCAGCTATGTGCGTGTGCATGTGTGTTCACTCAACGTCAACGGACGGTCTAGTGTAATGGCTAAGAGCTTGCTCTGGAGCCACGCTCCCTCGTTCCAATCCCAGCTCTACCTCACACTACATGTAACGTAACCCAGTAACCTTGGACAAATTCATCTCTGTGCCTTAGTTTCCTCGTCTGAAAGTTGGAACGAGGACAATGATATAATTTGGTTTGTGGGACTGTTGGATCAGCCGAGCTAACGTGTGTGAAGTGCTTAGAAAGTATCCAGCACGCGGTCACTGCTGCTATTAATATATGTGATGCTCCCCACACACCCCAAATTATAAAAACAGGTATTACTCTCATGCTCTGTTCGTGCTGCCCTAAAACACATAGTAAAGCACACGCTTCCCCATCATTCTCTCCCAGAACAATCCTTTAATAAACTCCTCATATACCAAATGTGGCGAGGCCAGAGTTAGGAAACCGTTTCACAACTCTCCTGGTGTATTCACCTAATTCAAAAACTAAAATTGTTTTTCTAAGTGCTGTATCAGCTTCTGAGCAGGAGGTGTTTCAGGGCCAAGTCACAAAAGATACCATCACGTCCAGGAGGAGGAAGCGGTCACATCCCGGCCAACAGGGTTGTGACAAGATCCCGCACTAGCAGCAGGGATAACTGCGAATCCTTCAGCACAGCTGCCATCTCACGGCATTTTGCGGTTTCCCTGTTCCTGACATGTCCACGCAGTTTAATTCCATTCGCTCTTAGAAGCTCCCTTTGTTTCTACCCCAGATACACTTAGCAGAGGTGACTTGTCTAGAGGAGGGACCCGTGTGTTTTCGGAAAGCAACATTGTCTTCTGTCCCAGAGCATCCACCTGGCCCTACCACCCTCATTTTCTTCCTCCCAACAGCCTCTCCCTCTGGGAAAAAGAAATAAGGTCCAG
>NW_007727343.1:432151-434421 GCF_000696425.1 Galeopterus variegatus
TGTCTTCTGTCCCAGAGCATCCACCTGGCCCTACCACCCTCATTTTCTTCCTCCCAACAGCCTCTCCCTCTGGGAAAAAGAAATAAGGTCCAGCTTTCAGCATCGCCAGGACCCCTCCAACACCCCGGTGTCCTGCAAGGTCTTGGCCCCACCAGATTCTTATCTTACACAACACGGAATGGAGCGGTCAATCGGAAACCTAGTGTTCTCTGATCAAAACAGCAAAGGCTTCGGGCAAAAGGTAGATGATGAGAGATGGAAGCATCGTAGAAAAATGGCAAAGCCCTCCCCTCCTCCTCTGCCACAATGGAAGGAGTCAGCTAGGCGAAGAATTTGGGGACCGTGTGGAAGCACAGCGAGCCCTCCATTGCTCACAGCTGATTTCTCTGGGCTGGCCTGTTAACCACAGGACGGTTTAATTGTTAAGGAGGCTCTGATTTCCTCCAACGACACTGTGCCATGTCCGTCAGGAGTCACTTGGTACAGGATGGATCAGCTGCAATTAGATTTAGCTGCGAGTCGTATAAAACCCAAGATGAACAGTGGCTCAAATTATCTGAAAGTTCATTTTTCTTGTCTAAACAAAAGCAGTCCTGGACCTGTGTCGCTCTCCAGGACACAAGGATCCAGCTCTTTCTATCATTTTGCCCCATCGTGGTTCACCTCAGGGTCAAGATGGAAGTGGATCGCCAGCTATTACTAAATTTTAGCCAACAGGAAGGAGGCAAGCCAGCAGAAGGGACAGAACGTGCATGGCCACTTTTTCACTAAGAAATGTCCTGTAGGCTGCCATAGGTCCTCTCCTTAACCTTTGTTGCCATATCTGGTCCAGTGGACCCTGCACACAAACACACACGACGATAGTCTCGCCCTTGTCCCCAGAGCAGGCACAGAGAGTCAGCGTCCTCTGTGACCGAGTGCCGCCTTAGCCAAACTCCCTGCCTTATGCTGCTGGACATCGCCCACACAGACCCCGTCAGCTTCCTCAGAGCCCGTGCTGAGGCTGGCGCTTTCTGTCTGTCTGTCTCTCTTCTTTTCCACCGTAAAGTAGACTTGCTTGCCTCTCAAAACTGACTTTGGATTGTTAAAGAAACTTAATTCAAGCGTTCTCTTCTTGAGCCTATTACCTTATCTTTCTAATATTAGTATTATATTTTTAATGTTGCTATCATGATGTTCTTAAAATATTACGCTTACCATCTAGAAACCAGGAGAGGAATGCAAGAGATGCAGACTGCAAACCCTTAATCGTGAGCCCGGCTTTCAGACCCAGACTTGCCACGGAAAACCTAATGGCTCCAGTTCCCCATCTCCTTCCTGAGTCTGCCAGGCAGGAGCCGGCAGAGGGGCCCAGTGCTTCCCTGCCCTCTGTACCATTCTTGAATAAGAAGTAAGGGTGCAGCTGTGCAGGTGGCCTGGTGGGCGCCCAGCGCGGTGTCTGCTCAGCCGATCAGCGCTGCAGCACGGGCAGCACTAGAGCTGGCAGCACGGGCTTTATAGCCAGACTCGGGGCTCAGAGCCTGCTCCCCGCTTCAGGGGCATGTGACGGGGAATGAGCCGTTCCCTGCCTACTCTCTGCCTCAGCCGAGGAGGAGCCACGGCGAGTGGGACAGCCTCCGTCTCGTCTCGCAGGGCGTTTCTGAGGTGCAGATTCCACAGACGTGAAATGCTTCCAGTCAGCAGCGACAGGCAGCCATGGGCTCAGCAGATGTGAGCCTCCGTCACCGGCGTACCCATCAGAGGCTGCCTCTGTACACAAAAAACAAACGGGCTAGACAATAGTATCGCCCTTGTAAGGATAACTAAAAGAATTCACTCAACGAATATTTGTGGGTGAAGTACTATGTTTTTTCTCAGTTCAGCATCTTCATCTATAGAGGTACAAGCGAGGAAGAGAGAAAGGGAGGCAGGTGGCAAGAAGAGCTGTGCCAGATGGCCTCTGGGCACCTACCTGGGGACCGAGGCCATCACGGAGAAAAAGGAGACGAGCCCTTCCCCGAATTTTTATGCATTTCTGATTCCTCAGGGAGGCTACTCTCTGCAGCTAATGGAGTGTGTGTGCATCCAAGGCAGGGAGCAGGTGCCGATCTACACAGACTAGTTAATAGCCATTAACAGCACTTAAAAATCCAATAATATAGAAGGACATGCTGGCCATCTGTACCAGAATCAGAACTCTGTGAGTCCCTTCTTGGTGTGGTGACACACGTCATCATCATCATCGCCATCGTCATCGATGGCAAGGCTTCCTGCTTAATAACCAGGGCCGC
>NW_007727343.1:435253-436596 GCF_000696425.1 Galeopterus variegatus
AAATGGGACCTTTGCAACATCAAATACTATTGAAGAGCAAAGGGAATTCGCCAAACAGCAGGGACAGTACAAAGCAAATGAGTGCAGCTAACTGCAAAGGAACGTCCTCCTAAAACCTCCTAAAACTTCAGGAGAGCTACCGAGCATATGCCCAGCCTGGCTCCACACAGCGGAGAAATATAACCGTTTAAAAAACATCCTAAGCTGAATTCAAAATAAAGACCTGAATATCCTCAGACACGAGGAAATAAAAGGAGAGATTAAGAGCTACAGAGTTAGATCTTAGAGATGATGCCATGGCTTCTGGAGGAAGAAGATTGGGGATATCGGATCAGATGTAGGAATTCGGATGCCCAAGAGGGGATAGGGCTACTTGCTTTGAGAAGAGGAGATAAGAAGACTTAAATACTTGGGCCTACCAAGTGGCAAGGAAGAATGTCACCTACAGCTTCGGATGGACAGAATTAAAAGCTACATGCCTGTACCATGTGTAAATTAGGAATTCTCTGCATGGTGCATGATGCCAGCCCAAGACAAATGGTCCTAAGCAAGTGAAACTCATTGCGCAGCTGGTAGATCCAAGCAAAAACTGCTCTGTAGGGATGTTTTCACATTCCACGGATAAGAGACTCCCACGGGGGGTGAGGTGGGGGGACACTGAAGATGAGCTCACAGCCAAAAATAAAAAGGTGTAATAGGAAACTATTCTCCACGAGGGAAACCCAACAGATGAAGCAATAGAATACTATAGAATATCTGAAAGAGATTTTTGAAAAACAAACAAAACAGCACCAAAAATATATATATTGTACATGCCCATTGTGCATAGCTGAGTAGCTGAGTAAGCAAACATATTTAGTGCGACCCAGTGTAGGAAGGTCTTTACCCAAAGACCACTGCCCCACTGGTATTAGAGTTTTCACTTTTAGTAAATCATTCCTTCACGTGAAACATTTCCTTCTCTCAGCTGTCCTTTTGAAACATGCAAATGCTCTTGGGAAAATTAATTCAAGTTAGCCTTTCTCAAATTTCACTGTTTATTGGAATCATCTGTGGAGCTCTTTCAAAATGGGCCCTTAACAATGACATTCTACCTTAAGCAGATTCAGGGTGGGGCCCAGGAATCTGTATGTATGTTCGACTAGTGTCCCGGATGGTTTCCCGCGTGGCTCAGGAGGCGAGTACAGTGTGGGTTTGGTGGAGCTGCTGACCGAGCCGTACACTCTAGAAACTGTTTAGGGCTGGGAATCACCTCGGCTGGGAACCTCCAGTTAAGAACTCTCTATATAACTTTCTTTATATAGAACTGCATAGAGACTGTAGGTATTCTCTTACACACACAC
>NW_007727343.1:437481-439740 GCF_000696425.1 Galeopterus variegatus
GCACTCCATTCCCCTCTCAGCATGGAGGTCATTTGCCCAGGAGGGTCACCTGCCTCCAATCAGATCTGAATGAGCCAAAGACAAACCTCTGTGGTGTTAAGCTGCTAAAATTTGGCCAGGGTGGGAAACGGGGAGGGTGGTGTGTGAGACACAGCAAAGCTCAGTGTAACACACCAGTCTACGGGAAAGGGAAACAGGTGAAACCTTGCTAGAGAAAATACTGCCCGTGTCCAACCTAGGGGTTATTGACACCAGTTCTTGTCTTGAACCCTCTTTAACTATTTTCTGACACTGCCCCCAGCACCTTCACATTGCTAAAGACGGATAGAGGTCCCAGTAAACTCCAAGTCACTCGTTCATTTGCTGTTCCTACTACCTTCTCCTTTAGGCAGAATTCCATGACACTGTGATAAGTGTATGTGTGTGTGTGTGGCGAGATTTTTTTTTTTTTTTTAGGAAGCAAAAGATCCTGATATTTTTGGTCCATGCCTGGGGAAAATAACACAGGCACTTACCAGCCATGTGCACAATGTGTGCCTTTCACTGACCTCTTTAGAGTTAGTTTCCTTTTGGTATAAAGAGAGTAAGAGAACCAAGCAGATGTCCTGGGCCACTCTGCAGCTGTTTGATTTACAATGTGACACCAAATTTATGAAATCAGCTGGGGGACTCCATGGCATCCTAAGGTTTCAGGAAGGGAAATTCACACATTTGAGTCAATCCAGGTTCTGTGTTGTCAAGCACTCTGCAATGGGAAGTGGCTGTGAGGTCCCCAAAGGACAACCAGGGAAGCCAAGGGCAAAGGCAAAGAGTGAGCAGAAAGCAGCACGCTCCCTCCCTGGACAGGACCCGTGGGAGGGTCAGGAGGAGGAGGAAGGGTGGAGAGGCATTCCAAGAAGGAAGGAAAGAGGCACCATTCGTCAAACTGATAGTTTCCCCTAAGTTTGCTCCCCGACTCCCGCCCAGCATGGGTAAAATCAGGAACCATGATCACTAGTGAGGGGACACCTGCCTTGGGGTTGAGCGGAAGGTTGCACCATTCCTTCCACATGTTTCCTACTCATATTGTGCTCACAATAAAAAATAGGGTCTCTGTGGGCTGAAAAGAGGTGTGGTTTGGAGATTAGTGAGCTAGAGAGAACCAAATAAAGTTTGACAACATCGGGGTTGAGAAGCCTTTCCCCAGGCAACACACTAGTAATATGTAATGATGTTTCAGTGCAGAAACTTGCAAAGATACGATCTTAGCAATCTATTGTTTTCTGTAGCTAAATGGAGAGTATAATAATTGCATTTTAAAAAATCACTTTGAACTTCTTTCTTGCCAAAGGAAAAAAAAAATCATTGACAACTCTTGTAATAAAAAACAAAACTCAAGTGTCCCCTGGGCATTGCAACATTTGTTGAATAAATGAATGGATGAGTGGTCAAGGGGAGAAGGTAATTGGGGGAATGTGGGAAATGCAGTTTTAGACAAGTTGGACTTGAGATGCTAATTGAAATATCCTATACTAGACTGACAGATTTGGCTACATATAAATTCTAGATTCTGTATGAAAAACGACACCACAAATGAAATTGGAAGACAAGCCAAACATTGAAGGAATGTATGCACAATGAACTAGATAAAAGATTATTACCCAAAGTATATAGATCTCCTACAAATCGATAAGAGGCCCATATCTCAATAGTTAAATGAGCAGAGGCTGTGAACAGGCAGTTTTTAGAAAAATTACAAATGTCAACAAACAGGTGTTGAAATATCAATAAAAAGATGGTGAACCTTATGGCTCACGAAAGACATGCATATGAACAACCAGATACCAATTTTTGCCTATCAGCTTGACACAAAATAAGAATATTGATGATTTCAAACATTGCTATAAAGAAACACGCCTTCTCATTCAATGTGGAAAAAGTGTACATTTTAAAGCCTTTTCTGTGTATGGGGAAAGCAATTTGGCAAAAGTTATCACAATTTTAAATGTGCCTACACTTTATTGCTACCAACTTATCCTAGAGAAAAACACACATGTGCCCAAAGAGCATGAACTAAGATGTTCTTGGCTGCTTTGTTTGTGATACTGAAAACTGACCACAATCTAAATATCTATACATAGAGAAGTGAATAAGTATACTACGGTATATCCATATGAAGAAATTTTATGCTGTTATTTTTTTTAAATGTAGTAGATTTTTTTGGGCTGGCCCGGTGGCGCACTGGATAGTGCGCCGCTTGGGAAGCGCAGCGGCGCTCCC
>NW_007727343.1:440623-441842 GCF_000696425.1 Galeopterus variegatus
GAGGGTTGCGATCCGTTGCCGGACACGGAAAAAGACAAAAGACAAAAAAAAAAAAAATGTAGTAGATTTTTATACACTGATATGGGAAGATAACCGAGTCAAAAAGCAAGTCAATTAGTGAAGTGTAGAACATGTGAGCCCATTAAATTACATAGAGAAAGGACTAGAAAGATAACTCACCCAACTGCTGGCATTAGTTTCCTTTGGGATGGGCAGTGGTCATGGGAAAGGTGGGGGAGTCGTCCTACCTTTTACTTCAACCATTTCCATACGTTCTTTACTCCAAGGAATTTCAGGCAAGAGGAAATTGATGGAGTAGAGGGCAAGAGAATCTGCTTGATTTTGTTGCTTAAAGAGACAGAGCAGTGCAGCCGGTCATATCAAGGACTGGAATCAGACTGCCTGGTTTCAGATCCAGCCTACTCCCCTCTTCTTAACACTGTGGGGCCTCTGAGCAAGTTTCTAAACCCCTTAGACCTCTGCAGCCTCATCTTTAAAGTCGGATTGGCATTGTCCCATAAGTCCCAGTGTTATTTTTAATATTGCTTTGAGTGGCAGCGGTGTAGGTTTTATTTCCTTCTCTCAGAGTCCAGTCACAATAATTATCTTGACAACAAACATTTATATTAAAATATTATAAATTTGGATTATTGTTAATATTTAGAATGAACATATGGACAATGCATGGAATCATTAACTATATTTATAGAGCAGAAATCAAATGTTATCAACATTGACACTACAAAAGTAATGGTTTTTTAAGTTGTAAAAATAACCTAAAGAGGAATTGAAAAGAATAGCTCATTGCTGAGCACCTGAAATGTGGTAAAAGATAAATAGAAAGTAATTTTTTTTAAAGAATAACTAATCAAAAAATGGAAGGAGAGGAATCGATTTACATCAGTTAATTTAGGTTGCTTTAGCTAAAGCATGTCATACGGAAGAGTCACTGGATCCAATCATTAAGTTAATAAGTCAAGAACTAGAAGTATAACATTTTATTTAAGTACAGACCTAAGCATCAGAAGCGCTAAAAAAATCCAAACAGTTTTCTAAAAGAAGGACCAAGGAAGCCTTTATTTTGTAACTGAATCTTCCCGTACAACTCGAGTTTCATATGTAACGCATTGTTGTCGTGATCCTCAAAAATTAGGAGGGTCTTGTCACATATTCAATAGATAGAGAATTCTACCCCGAAACTGGTAACAGTTGTTGTTTC
>NW_007727343.1:442738-444561 GCF_000696425.1 Galeopterus variegatus
TAGGTACTGATAATATTAATGGAGTTTATTGCTTGCATTCATAATTGAAGGAAATGTGGTATATCAGTTGGGGGTTAGTGAAAATAAATACATAATTGTTCCCACCCAGGATCATAGCACCTAGGATTCCACTTGTGGACCCCAAATGAGGATTTGTTGACATAGATCCAAGTGTACCCCATAATTAGGAATCCTGTTTAAGATGGACTGGTTGGTCTGCAGCCAGGCTTGAAGCCTAGACACATTTTGGAAGCTGTTGCATACAAAAGCCACATGTTAGACTAGAGAGGATTCCAAACCAGAGAGGATTCCATATTGCCTCAAAGTCTAATGCATTAAAATTCAAAAGAAGAAATCTGGATGACTAAAGGGCTTTCCTGGGATGTGCAGCACGTCTTACAGTTCCGAGCACTTAGAATGGTCCCCATTCACTTTAACTCCCAAGCTGTTGAGAGATGATTAAATAATCACAAGTTAGAGGTATTTTGAGCTTTTGATGAAAATATACTCCTTTAGCTAAATGGTCATTCCCTTTTAGTACAGTATTCAACAAGTTACATGAGATATTCAACACTTTATTATAAAATAGGCTTTGTGTTAGATGATTTTGCCCACTGTAGGCTGATGCAAGTGTTCTGAGCATGTTTAAGGCAGGCCGGGCTAAGCTACGATGTTCAGTAGGTTAGGTTTATGAAATGCATTTTTGACATAATATTTTCAACTTACAATGGGCTTATGAGGACGTAACCTCTCGCAAGTCAAGGAGCATCTGTTTTAGATATTGAGTCAGAGGAGTGTTTGGGTTTATTTGTTACAGCAGCTGTGTTTACTCTAACTGTACAGTAATGATACATAACAATTCACTCTTGACCTCAGTGTCAAGAGAATACTACGCAGCAGTAAAGACTATGGGGAATNCAATTCACTCTTGACCTCAGTGTCAAGAGAATACTACGCAGCAGTAAAGACTATGGGGAATCTAAAAATGTCAGTCCCAACTCAACTCCAGCCAATATTTGTCATGTGGGAGAAGCTAGAAATCCGTATTTCTCTTACATGCAGTCTTCTAATGGTCAACACCATTTAAAAAAATCTCAGTGAAGAAAAAAACAACCCCACAACTTAAAGTCCATTTTGCCGCACAGCACCTCCTGGGGTCTAGAGCAGGATTGGTGGGGTTACTTTATCATTTCAGTGTTAGGTGACAGAACACTATGATCTGAATGTTTGTGTCCCCCTAAGATTCATATGTTGAAACCTAATCACCAATGCAATCGTGTTAAGATGTGGGGCCTTTAGGAGGTGATGGGGTCCTTCATGAATGAGATTAGCGTCCTTAACAAAGAGGTGCGAGGGAGCCTGCTCACCACTTCCGCCATGTGAGGTTGCAGCAAGAAGTCTCCATCGGCGAGGCAGAGAGCAGCCCTCACCAGACACCGCGTCTGCCAGAGCCGTGACCCTGGACCGCCCAGCCTCCAGACTGTGAGGAAGAAACTGCTGCTGGTCATGAATGATCCAGTCTAAGGTGCTTCGCTCTAGCAGCACATTCAGCCGACCTGTCACATCTCCATCGAGTTATGTCTCAGGACAGCTCATCCCCTCCTCAAAAGCCTTCTATTTCAACAGAATGGAATTCTTTTTGGCTCAGCATTCAAGGCCCTCCGAGATCTTACCCTCCCCTCGTCTCCCACGGTGTCTTCCTCCAGCTCTATCAGACTCTGCGCTCCCACGTCCGCCCCAGCTCTGTGCCAGCTCACTCTGCTCCGCGTAAAAGTGCGATGGGCTCTGTCTCTGTAGCTCAAAAGCAACTCCCATCAGTGCAT
>NW_007727343.1:446391-455053 GCF_000696425.1 Galeopterus variegatus
CCACACGTGAAATTAACACACACCCATACTCACGTCCCTCAGCACTTGGATGTCAGACTTTTTGTTTAATTTAATATATCAGAGTTGTTAAGAGAGGCTCAAAACTCAGACCAACCTTGTTTGAAAACCAGCCCTCTCTCTTTCTAGCTATAAGATCTTGGACAAGTTACTTAACTTCTTTGAACTTTAGTTCTCTAAAATGGGAATAGCAAAAGTCCCTCTCTGAGAGAATTGTGTAGAGATTAAGCGAGATGACGTTTATGAATAAATCTCAGCACAGTCCATTTCACGTAAGTACTGAATATGTGTTTTTTCCTCCTCCTCTTTGCCCCTGTTCTCCTATTCTCTCTGTCACGTCTAGGAAACCACATATGACACCCAGCAGCCAGACTTGAGACAGTGGTTATGTTTTACTGGTTCATAAGGTGGCCCTCCCCATCAGGAGTAGGTAAGCCGGTTGGTAGAAACCTGCCGCTGCCCCAAACCTTCCCCCAGGCTGCCCTGCCCCTGTCTTCTCAGAACCGCCCCGGCCCCCCAAGAGTAGCTGCTCTGGGGCACGGACCCCGTCTCCCTCCAGGTGGCTTCTGGGAGTCTGCATGTCCATGAATCAGAGCCAGCCGTTCTTACTCTGGAAGGCCGACATCACTTGACCCAAAAGGATGAGTTAATGCTAAGCTGAAGCTTTCAGGGTTCCAGCAGGGGCAGCCAGGCAGGAAGAAGGGACTTGTGGGACCTCTCGCCCCACAGGCCCAACATTAGAGAGGAAGACATGGACGCCAGTCAGGAAAGCCCGGCCCAGACTCGAGGAGCAGGTCCACACCAGGGAGAGGAGTGAAGGGATGAGAGAAGAGAAACTGTGAAAGGCAAGGCGGGAAGTGATGGTGTGAAAAGAGAACGGGGACATTTCACAGCAATGTCTTACAGCCAGCCCAGGAGGGACCTTCGCAGGACCAGAGCCCATCTCAAAGGAGCATACTCCCTCTCTCTCTCTCTCTCTCTCTTGCTCTCTTGCTCTCTCTCTCTCTCTCTCCCCCATCACTTCTCACTTTCTCTCTCCTTACCCTAAGAGCACATTCAAAAAGTTGCTATATTTTCCTATTACTTCATGAACTAAAATTAAAAATAGGCTAGAGAATAGTTTATTATTAACTGAGCCAAAACATCTGCACCTCAAACTGAGATCTACAATAAACAGTCAAATGTTATTTTGCCTTGCAGGAGTGCTGTTCTGTTTACAAGTTCTGTCTAAAAGGACACACAAAATAAATTAATTAATTAATTAAATAAAACAAAATAAAATTCAGCAGGACAAACTTCAGAACAAATCTGCTCTATTTGGCCTCCCAAAGGGCAATAAAAAATTGTCATTTGGAAATTGCTTTAATGCTTTCTATTTACCTGAGACTCGCTGGCTTTCCTGAAATTTACAACCATTTTGAAATGTTTAATGAACACATATGAAACCCAACAGCAAAGTAGTTTCAAAGGCAGATAATGAAAATTTTCGCTCTTGAGCCAGGGTCCAGCCTGGACCCTCCCAGGAGAAGGGACAGGAAGTCTGAGCGCAGGTAAGTCCACAGGAGAGCTGGCTTTGGTGCCCAGGGAACGGCAGATGCCTCCAAACACAGGCCATGCGGACTCCTCTTTATTAGTAGTTTAACATTCTAAAAAAATAAGCAAATGTGGAACTTGGAGATCATCTATGAAAAATAGGCTACAGACACATATTTATATTTTCCCCTACAACTTGGCTCTGTAAGCTCAGTGTCATCATCCCGTCCACACAACCTGGTATCCAGGCCGGGTGACACTAGACAAGCAGAGCTGTCCCCTGCAAATGTTTTGCTATCGAAGACCTGGCTAGTACTCATTGAGCCAGCAAGAAAGTTTGCTCTCTCCAATGAGACCCAGCTAAGGCCACCAGCAAAACTGGAAAAGAAAGAATACGGAGCTACTGACACCAAAAGTGGAAGAGTAAAGAGTTAGCTTTAAAAATTGAGTGGTGGCCATTATATAAAGTAATGAGAGTGGCACTTCGTCTCTATGGCTCCTACCCGAAGCTCCTAACCCTAGGCCAGCTCTGAGGAAAACATCAGACAAACGCAAACTGAGGGACATTCTACAAAATATCTAACCAGGACCTCTCAATGTTGTCACGGTCATGAAAAGCAGGGAAAGCCTGAGAAACTGGCACGGGCCAGAGGAAGCTAAAGAGACACCCTGAAACAGAAAAAGGTCACTGGGGGGAAACCAGTCGAATCCGAGTACAGTGTGGAGCCTAATTAACAGGAAAGTACCACTGCTGGCCCCTCAGCTGTGACAACTGTACCACAGTAATCTAAGATACTAACAGCAGGGGAGACCGAGTGAGGGGTATGTGGGAGCTCTCTGTACTATCATTGCAGATTTTCTATAATCTAAAATTATTCTAAAGTAAAAAGTTAATTTTCAAAAATTTAGTGGTAGTAACTGATAAGATATAAAGTTAGGTTAAAAAACAGAACAAAACAAAAAAGCTACCAAAATGTCTCTGAATTTGCGATTGTTTACATATTGCTTTTAATTGAATTATTATTAAAGCATGCTGCGTGCCGAGGTCAGCACTAGGAAAGGGGATAGAAAATTTATTTCTATGGGCAAAGCACAGTTAACTGGAGAGCGATGTGTGTAGCAGTTGACCCTGTTTCCATTCCCGTGGAGAGCCCGGCTGTCTGCACCACCCAGTCACAGCCAGGCCACACCGTCCACCCCTTGGTGGTGGCTCCCAAAGCCCTTGCACAGTGTCCAGGAGAAAATCAAGAACTCAGGCTTGGTGTCACGCACAAGACTTACTCATTCCTTCTCTGTTTCATCCACTCACTCATTCGTTTGCTTAATTTCATTCACAAAACATTCAAAACCATGTAAGTGCCCACCATGTGCCTGGCACTCTGACTAGACCCCAGGCCCTGCACTAACAGGGCTAATAATCAGTTTTAACAGTAGTAATGACCATGTGCTTTAAACCTGGGTTCACATCCTGACTTTGGCCACCTGGTAGTTTTGTGACCTTGGGGAAATCATATGAGTCTTTAAGATAGTTTCCTCACTTATAAAATGGGAATAACAGCAAAAGGACTTTTCGTGTGTTATTTTTGTGAGGTAAATCATGTTGCATGTTGAGCACGCACATTGTCAGCTATTATTTTTTTATTATTATTATTATCAACATTAAAAGCTCCGACTGCTCAGATAGAAAAAGGAACGTAGCAGAATGGGGATAAATCATTTTTCTGCCACTTGGAGGCTGGGTAGTCTTGGGACATTCTTAACCACATTGGGTCTCAGTTTCCCTGCCTGAAAAATGGGGAAAATATTTCCCACATTAGGTTTAGAAGAGAATTAAAAGAGGTAACACATGTAACAAACTCACCAAAGCACCCAGCTCATGACATTCTCAGTAACTGGTGGCTGGTTTCCCTAAACGTAAGGGTAAACGTGGCAGTTATACAGAGCTCGGTGTTAAGGGCTTGTGCTGTGCAGGGAAAGACGTGTGGCCAAATGTAAGAAGACCGCTGGAGTCAGACGCTACCTAAGGAGGCGGTTTTGGTTCCTCAGAAGAGGGAGATGAGAGGTTTCATTGAGGATCACACACGCAGACAGTTCAACACGAATCCACTTTTTTGGCCTGGCTGAAGCTTCCCAAATTACTTTCCTGGAGTTTCTGCTGTTTCAACCCCTTTGCCTGTTAGCCAGGACCCAGCACTGTCTGCCCCCTGCCCTCCCCGGCCAGCGTCTCCTCTCTGCACCAACACCGCAGGTAAACTGGGGGGCCGCTCCCACTTCCCTCACTCTGAGGTTTTCTCTGTTTGCCTTTGGGGCCGTCTGCCCTGACAGTCCCACACACGGTCCATTTGTGCATATGCAAATTCTACCGAGGCTGCTAGGCAGGTTTAATTACCACATTTACAGTAGTTTTCCCTGGTTTTTCCAACCGAAATAGATCTCCCCTCGCTCGCCTTTTATATCTTGCCTTCTTTTCTCTGTTCTTCTCTTAAGGCACAAACCTCTTCCCCCCTCGTCTTGGAGATCTATTCTAACTCTGCATTAGATTTGAGGCTTCTTGTGGGCATAAGTCATTTCCAACTCCAGCTCTGTGCCATCCAAAGCTCCAGCACGGATATTTCCACACAGACATCCCATGAATATTTGCTGAATGTTCTGGTCTAGAAAGGTCATCCCCGACAGCTAGCACACACATAAACTGCACACCCTGACGTGATCCCTTGGTCATCTCCACGTATCTGCACTGTAGGGAAAGGGCCAATAAAGGTGAGCTTTGTGGCACCTGCTTGGTGTAGCTGCCCAGCCTTCCTGCCAACACAGCCTCCCCGAGGGAAGCCGGGCTGAGCCATGGGGAGTCACAGCAGCGGAACCCGGACGGGGAGTTTCGCCTGGCTCGTGGAGCCTCGTCTGAGAGCCCCTGGGTCTGGCACCAGCCTCCTGCTCAAGTGGCCACTTCACAACATGAGCAAATCAAGCCTCAGACTGACCCAAACTTCAAGGATTACTGTAACACATTTCTATTGCCCTGCCTTGGACTTGACTTGGGCTGAAAAGAATTGTTAAAGTTTAGCCCTCAGCCTCCCCAAATGCACTAGCAAGTCCGCCAACCCTCCCATCTTGAGGAAGACTTCTAACACCAGAGGAGGAAAGGAAGGGGGCAGGGAGGGAAGACAGAATTTAGCCACCTGTGGACTTACTACCACCAGGTCTTCAGTTCCGCTTTGCTTTGTCCATCATCTGACGGTCTACAGCCAACTGCTACAAACGTTCACCAGGACTGTAAAGACGTGCGTAACTTACCGGCCCACACTGACCTCAGTTCTATTAGAGCCTGTAGCACCCCGATCTGATGCCCGCCCTGGCTTTGCAAGAGCAGCTTCTCTCCTAGACCTAACTCAGGGGAGGGGCAGAGAAGCTGCTCTTAGATCAGTGTCACAGCCTGAGCTAAGTGACCGGCAGGGAAGAGGGCTTCACGCGGGCTTTAGAATTGGGGGAAGGGGGAAAATAGAGTTTTCAGTCTCTCGAACTTTGTCTAGGTTGACATAATATTCTCCCCTTCACTTAAACCCTTTTCTCTTCAAAGGAAACAATTTAGACAATGCGTCACTGTAATTAAAGGACTCAGGGATACAAACACCAAAATTCTTGTCTGAAAGTAAGTCTTTCCGGGCTTCTAGGACTGCCAGCGAATTTTTAAAAGAAAGAACTACAGCAGCTTGGAGCTAAGAGTTTTCCCAGAGCCAGAGTAAGAAAATTAACCAGAAATTTATCATCTGAACATGTTGTGTGGGGCCTGTGATGGATAAAACCCTCTTTCTTTACCCCCATGATTCTGACTACACGTGTACGTTAAGCACTGGCATTTCTGCGAACACTCAGACATGGCAGCGATTCTTCATTCACGGTAAGTCCGCAGCCCAGCACGGCCCACTTGCTAAAGCACCGCAGCAGCTGTTCTGTCGATCCCAGCACGCGGTAAGTGCCACACGGGAATCTCCTGGGAGCCTCGGCTGCGTTCATTCGTGACCAGCGATGCTTCGACTCAGCCACTGACACCGAAGTGATTGGTGGACGGTTATTCTCCTGGAAAAATGTGAAGTTTTAAATAGAAACCCAGGACAGAATGAGGGTGCTTGGAGATCATTGAAAAACATTGAAAAGCAAACTTCCTGGGAGAAGACCAGGCAAATTACCCTCCAGTGTACCAGGAAACTCCTGATTTTCTGGATTATGGCCACACTGTGTGCATATAGGGTCATTCGCTATATGCTCGACCAAAGGCAAAGCATCCACACTCGTGGGTGATTCTGATGACACAAAAGAACCGAATGGGTCAGACCACAGGCAAGGCCTCCACCCAGACTCGGTCAACAGGGAGGCAGAAGGAGACTCGGAGCGAGAGAGAAGGGGGCCGAGACCACAGATGGTCCCACTGACAAGCACAGACCCTTCTGATACCCCCTGGACGGCAGGAGTCCTCTGGTGTAAATGAGGCCGTGTCATTTTCCACCCAAAACGTGGTACCACCACCACTTTATTTCTCCTCAGCACTAGAGATTTAAGGAATTGATGGAAGCCCATTCACAGAACAGAGGACACAGTCCCCCAACATGTCACTTCTCACTGAGGGTTACAGAGCACCAGGGAAGGCGTGGGAGCACAGTGCCTCTTACCTGGGATGTAAAAAGTCATTCCACAGAGAGGCTCAAGGTCATGGGCAAGAAAGCCGGTCAAAGAAGGTTATCAGTCATAAGCAGGGCATGGAGCTCCAGTGAGGGTAAGTTGAGTAACTAAGTCAGAGGAGAGACACCCAGACCAACAGGGGCTGGGTGCAGTCTGAATACTGAGTGCCACACGTGGGCTGCAGTGGGTAAAACAGGACCAGTTAAAAGTGCTGTGGGTGAGCACAGATGCCCAGCGTGCCAGCCTACAGCAGCAGCAGCAGCAGCAGTCAGGAACATCGGTGAAGCACCATAGTATCTCACCTAATCCTCACAGCACAGCTTCCCGAGGGAGATGCAGACCGCCATCCCGCTTTGGTGAGGAAATCAGGAGGGGAGTCGAGGTATGGAGAGGCTGAGCGATTTGCCCAAACTCACCTTGCTCTCGACGGAAGAGCTGAGCCTCAAACCCGGGGAGTTTGGCTCCACGGACTGTGGGCTTCGTCAACAGGCCAGCAGGCTCTTCAGGGTCTACCGCCCAGCAAAAGTCCCCATCTCTGTACCACTCACAAGATATCCTGAGACTCAGAAAACACTCCCGTTCCATGTCAGCATTACTTTATAGGTAGCGCAGCCTCCGGTCTCCCCAGCACGGTAGACCCCGGAGCCTGAGAGACAAGCCATGCCCAGGAGCAGGGTCATGGGGAAGATTCCTTCCTAGAAGAACAGGAACTGAAGCCATTGGCAGAAGGAGGCGCATGTTCCCTGCTGGACCCTGTGGACCGGGACGTAACCTTCTCACACGTACGGTGGTCAGTAAGCCCAATTTCAGAGTCAGTGTTAAGTAGCTATACTCTTAGAGGAAAGTCAGGTGGGAGGGTTATTTAAGGCATTAACCGAAAGGTGGGTGGAAAAGTTGAGCATGAACAGAAGACATTTCATAAAGCAGTTCATTAGAAAGATACTCGAAACACTGTAAATATTCACACTTTGAACACCAGAATATTTGCTTAACTTTATTCCAAGGGGTGTCTCAACAAGGGGCTTTCAAACTTTCAGGGGCTATAAAAAAAGACCTGGATTTCCTGGTGCTGGTGGTTGGGCAAGGCCCAGGAATTGTCCAGCAAGCCCAAAGTGCGCCATATTATCTTTCAGTGAATGTAGCAGGTTCTGCAGTCATTTCTGGTCGAAACTGCCCACCCCTGCCTGGTTAGCACACCCGGCACCTTCTTCTCATCCGACAGGAATCAACTGAGCCCTGGTGGGCACTGTGCTACGGGCTGAGGATAGAGGGGCTGCATACAAAGCCCTCCCTGTGGAGCGTGCATTCTCGGGGGCACAGCAGATGTGAGGTGAGGGGACAGTTGTGGAGTGCGGCTAACAGCAGGAGGGAAGTGCACAGGAGCATATGACAGATGGTAACAGGGTGACAGACCGCTTCAGGAGGGATGCCTGCGGACGGCTCCTCTGAGAGTGGGGCGTTTCAACTGTGGAGCTGCAGGAAAGGGACCATCCGTGAGCAAAGCCAGCGGAAGAGCAATCCAGGCAAGTGAGGACAGCAAATGCAAGGTCCTGAGGTGGCACAAGTTTGGCATATGCAAGGGGTTTATGGGTCTCAGTGGCCAGGACTCAGTGCGTGAGGAAAAGAGCAGCATGAGAGAAAAGGGAGTGTTAGGAAAAAGCTAAATATATGGCCTGCAGCCTTCAAGGCAAGGACTTTCCTTCTCCCGCCCCCTCTGCGCCATAAGTCTGCGAAAGGTGCAACATGATCCAGCTTACATTTTTATAACATCACCCACCTGCTTTATGGAAAATGGATTGTACGGGGAAACACAAAAACTGGAAAAGGAATCAGGAAGCTTCTGCAATAATACAGAGGAGAGGAGGTGGTGACCTAGGTAAGAAATCACCCTTGGAGAGAGGGTGCAGATAAATGCAAGTCGTACTTGGAGACAGAACTGAAACTCCTAATGCACTGATTGTGGGGGAGTGAAGGGGGCGGAGGAGCCGAGGATGACTCAGGTTTGGGGCTGGAGCAAATAACAGAGCCACTTGCTGAGACAAAGAAGATGGGGATGAGGTGGGAGCGACTTTGGGGTGAAAGCCAGCGCTGCCTTGTGAGCAAGTATGAAATTCCTCTGACACAGACCTGGAGCTTTGAGAGATGCAAGTGAATACACAAGACTGGATCTCAGGGGCAGGTCAGGGCTGAAGAAAGAGGCAGGGGAATTGTGAACATATAGATGATATTTAATCAAAGCTCTGGAACTGAATTGGTCACCAGGGGGTGATATTACAGACAAGAGAAGCCTTGAGCAAGTCTAACATACATAGGTCAAAAAAGGGAAGAAGGCACTAAAAGAGGGACTGAAATAGCAACCCAAGGAGCAGGGGACAAGCCGGTGAGCGAGGCGTCCCAACATCCAAGAAAGGGAAATGCTTCCATGTTGAGGAGA
>NW_007727344.1:0-21596 GCF_000696425.1 Galeopterus variegatus
CCAGTCTGGCGTGTTTCACTCCGTTTCTGCGCAGTTTCTGCTGGCTTTCTTGGCCTTTGTTGTCTGGGCTGCCCGTTCGTTCCCGTAGCCGGGCTTGGGTGCTCTCAGGAGTCCTCTTCTGTTTTGGCCCCAAAACCTCGAACCTGCTGCCGCTTGTTTGTCGATGTAGGATCGTTGTTGAAAGAATTATTCGCCTTTTGTTGCTCTTGGAAATGCAATTAATACTCTGGTATCACAGCGCACAGCTCTCAGGATCGCGCTGTCTCCTGGCACGGCCGCTCCAGACCCGTCGCCATCTCCTTATCTGTTAATTTTTAAAACTACAATCCCCCCCCAAAAAAACAAACAAAAAACCCAAACAAACAAAAAAACCCCAGCTATTACAGCTCATACAATAATTAATTCAGGCAATACTTTTTAGTACCTATGTTCCAGAAACCAGGCTAACTTTAAAAGATACAGAACTCAAAGACATGGTCTCTGCCTTCAAGTTCTCTCTATATAAAAGGAAAGAGGAACTGATTAAACAAAGATGATTAACATAAGCTATAGCAGAGTTTTGCATATAATAGAGCAGATACATATATTTGTACTTATATTTCAAAATAATGTTTAATTTTCTGGAGTTGACAATGCTTTAGACAACACAATATAGCAACACTTCGATGAATTATTTTTAAAGTTGTTCAGTTTTTTTCTTAACTCTTTGCTGATCACTGCTTCATGTTAGAGATAGAGAATTCCTCTCTCAGATATTTTTAAAGCAGGCTTAAACAAAAACTTTTGTTAAAATTTGCTGCATTTGTATTTTATCATTCCCTTGTGCTGGGGAAGAGAATTGTAGTTAAAGGTAGTTATCTGGATTTTTATTTTCATAAGAGAAAACCAGATTAATGTTTCAACCCTTCCTGAAAATCCTTCAGAAACATACCCTTTCTTCTCCAGTTTGCATATATGGGCAATATATCGCAATTAAAGTCCTCTCTGATGGCTAAAGATTTTTCCTAGCTCGTAGGAGACAGACGAATATCAGTGATCCAGGCATGGTACTATAACTCTAAATACAGAAGAAACAGTACACTGGGTTGATCTTTACTCCCTAGATCAAGGATGGGGGGAGAAGCAAGGGCTAAAAGTCAGTTTAAAGACAATTAAGTTCACTAGAAAAACATACTTATTGTGATTGCTTTTTTTAAAGAAAAAATATGTGAGATAACTTACCCATTTTTAATCTACGTTAAAGGTTTACTGTGAAGTGTGATCTAAGAGCCAAGCTACAGAGGAGTATAAAAGTAAACATGAAATAGTGAAATGACTCAGAAAGTCTTTATTATCCTCTTTGTTTACTTATGCCAATAAGAGCTTGAAATCTATATTTGCAAAGGCTAAAACACAAAGCAGATAATCTCTCAACAGATAATTGAGTTGACACTATTAGAATCTGGGAATTTAAAAGACAGCAGCAGTAATGGCTCCCATTTTCTAGAAGTTTAAAAGTCAGTGAGAAAAGAAGTAAAAATAAATAAATTGAAACACAAGTCAACACATAACCAACTATAGCTGTGCAGGTAATTCTCTTTCTATTTTCTTCTCCTCCCAATATTTTTCACCTTTCTTTGTCATATTTTATCCACTTCCCCATTCCTGCTTTCTCTTCTATGATGTAGTTAAGCAAATGCCTTTTAAATCAATGATGAACCACATATACAAAGGTAGCCCTGCAAAATTATAAAACCGTGTTTTTACAGTACCTTTTCTATGTTTAAATACACAAATACTTATCATTGTTTTACAATTGCCTACAGTATTCAGTACAGTAAAATACTGTACACATCTGTAGCCTAGGAGCAATAGGCTATATACCATGTAGCCTAGGTGTGTAATAGGCTATATCATCTAGGTTTGTGTAAGTACACTCTATGATGTTCACACAACAAAATCACCCAACGATGTTTTACTCAGAACATATCTCTGTCATTAAGTGATGCATGCCTGCACAGTCTCCTCCATTTTCTGCAATATGTACAGTTCTTAGTAATTCCTGAATAATTTCTTAATCACAACTCATAGTATATCAACAAATCTTAATCTAGCTCATATCTCACAGAAAATACAGACATGAAAGTGTGACCAAGAAGGAAAAAGAGAAACCCTAGACCTGAACTATTCATGTTTAATTTTATCTTCAAGTATTGAAGGAATTCAATCATAAATGTAGAAAGAAAAAAATAGGCACGTCTAAATAATCTGTGATCTCCAAGATTTTAACATAGTTTTTTTTTCTTTTTTCTACAATATAAAAAAAATAGCCAATCCCCATATGGGCAGCTACCAAATAAATAAATAAACAAACAAACGAACAAACAAATAAGTACCCATTTTATATTAGTTTCTTTATAAACCTTTCTTTTTTTTGGTGGAGAACTTTTTTAAAAAGTTTTCTTTTCTGAAACTTAGTTGCTTGTACATATCTGTGGGGTACAGAGTTGAATATCAATACCTGTGCACAATATGTCATATTCAAATCAGGATAATTAGTACATTCAACATTATACAGTGTAATCATGTTACTTGGCCCTTTACCAATTCCTCCCTTACCCTTCCTGCATCCCTTTATCCCACCTCTGGTAACCTCGGTTCTGTTCTCTCCTTTTCAAAGTCAAGTTCAATGTATCACTGTGATTGTTGTATCTTTCATTTATTTATTTATTTGCTTGTTTGTTTGTTTTTAGCTACCAATTATGAATGAAGACATTCAGTATTTCTCTTTCTGTGCCTGGCTTATTTCATTTAACATAATTTTCTCTTAAGTTCATCTCTGTTGCTGCAGATGCCATTATTTCATTCTTTTTTATGGCAGAGCAGTATTCCATTGTATAAATATACCACATTTTCCTCATCTAGTCATCTGACAATGGACATTTAGATAAGCTTTCTTTTAGAAAGAAAAAAAATATATATATAAAGAATCTAATGAGAAGACAACATCAGTAATCATCAGGAAAATGCAAATCAAAATGAGGTATCATTTCACCCCAGCTAGACTGGCTGTTATCAAAAAGACAGAATAACAAATGCTGGTGAGGATGTGGAGAAAAGAGAACTCTTCTACACTGTCAGTGGGACTATAAATTAGTACAGCCATCATGGAAAACAGAATGGCAGTTTCTCAAACAACTACAGGTAGAACTATCATACAATCCAGCAATTTAATTTCTGCATATATACCCAAAGGAATGGAAAACATGATGTCAAAGGGATATCTGCACTCCCATGTTCATTGCAGCTCTATTTGCAATAGCCACAATATGGAACCAACCTAAATGTCCATTGACAGACAACTGGAAAGGAAAATGTGGTATATATACACAATGGGATACTATTCGGCCATAAAAAAGAATAAAATACTGCCATTTGCAGCAACATGGATAAGCTTAGAGAAAATTATGTTAAATGAAATAAGCCAGGCACAGAAAGAGAAATACATGTCCTCACTCATAAGTGGAAGCTAAGAAACAAAGAAAGACCATAATAAAATGTTGAACTTTCAGAAGGAGGAACAGACCTACAGTTACTAGATGTGGAAAAGGGGGAGGGGGGAGGGAAAGGAGGAATAGAGAGTAATTGGGTAAGGGACACAAAAAATAATTACAATTTGTAATGATAAACATGCTAATAATAATGATTTGATTATCACATACTGTACACAAATGCTGACAATCAACTCTATACCCTTTAAATATGTATAAATAGAAATTTTTAAAATTACTGTTAAAATAAATTAACTAAAAATAAAAATAAAATAAAATGAGAAGAAATTTATAAAAGCCAACAGAGCAAGATGAGTAACACTTAGAGAAGTATTCCTTTGTATGCAATTTAGGAGTCAGTTTGTCTAGGATGCAGTCTTTCCTCAATTCAATATTTAATTTAAAAAATTAAAAACTCATCAGATCAGGAGAAGGAAAATAAGCAGACATAAATTCTTACCAATACTTTTGTTTGTGCTTTTAATTTTACACTAGCAATTCAAATATTCAATTACAGATGGTTTTTGCAGTATCCTCAAATTCAATAAACTTACTTTTTATTAAATTAGAAGAGAAAAAAAGGAAGAGGATGAACTCAATTAAAAGAATTCAAACTGAGAACTCTCTGTTAATAAAACTCCACTTGATCCCAACTGCCATGAATTAGAAAGGTTGTATGATACAATGGTAACTATGGCCCAATTATAATGGGATATAAAGGGTAAATCTAGTAATGGGGGTGAGTAAATAAGGATTGTCTAGCAGATATGTTGGGAGAAAAAGGTGGCTTCTTCACAAAGGCACTGCTTTCTGCTGTTCTATCCTAACCTGAATATGCCTTTGTAT
Organism: Galeopterus variegatus; assembly: GCF_000696425.1. NCBI lineage: Eukaryota > Metazoa > Chordata > Mammalia > Dermoptera > Cynocephalidae > Galeopterus > Galeopterus variegatus. The sequence goes on from NW_007727344.1 coordinate 4,377, forward strand.
CATCCACTAGTTTAACATTCTAAATGAATCCGAAATAAGGAATTATGTAATCAAGACTGTATATTAGTGTTCCTCCTGATTAGAACTGGACAGATGATGAGTTTTTAAATGATATGATAAGGACCTATATAGTTATGAATTTAGTTTCGTTTTTCTATGGAATTGCTATGTCAACATTTATTCATCTTTTAGTAGCCAAAGTGTAATATGAGGGGCTGAGGAAAATAACCAGAGGACCTAAATTAGAAAACTTCTTATTCTTAATTGAAAAGTGAAATCTTACAAATAAAAACTAAAAAGAACATTTCCATAGAAACAAAACATTACCTTCAATATAGTATAAACAAATACATGAGTGTGGAAATGATCCCAAACAGCACTCTTACAAGAGTGAGTTGGGATAAGTGATAGATGAATTCTAAAATGAAGTGAGAGAGGTATGTTTTGATATAGAAAACAGGCAACGGTTGGCAGAGAAGAAAGAACATTACAGTCATAGGAACAATAATAATAAAGAAATCTGCCAATCAAGTAAAAGAAATAAACCTTATTCCAGGATTTGTTAATATAAATAGGTAATTATTTTTAACCCCTTTAACATATCACAATAAATAAATCATAAGGAACCAGGCAAAGAAATATATCACATTTGAATATAACTATATATCTAATGCTCTTAAAATTCATTTAATAATAATAAAAATAAACCTGAATCTTCCCTTTCAGGAATAAATTGAAATAGTTAAGAGGGTAAAAAAAGCCTAAAGCAGAGCAAGTTTAATTCTATAAACTTAGCTGTTTATTCATATTTTGATGCAGGAAGAAAACTAAATAATTGGTGCTTGTATTTAAGAGCATTTTTCTTCAAACTAAAAACAAAAGAAACAAAAGGCTTCTTTATGCTTTTACAGGCTAAACTCAGCTAACTGATTCTGCTCAGTAAGTTCTCAGTGAGTTATCTTGTCCAAATACACCAAAATTAGATAATTTGCCTTCAAGATAATTAATATTTTGCTCTTAAATAAAGTAAAAGATAATATATACTCAAAGTCCTTTTTTGTATAGCTCCTTTAATACAGAATTAACAAGTTATTATTCAAATTATTTAGAATTTTCTGGTAAAGTGCCCATAAAGCTTTCACAAAAATAATGGGGAACATGTCCATAATTCTTATCTCATATGAGGTAAAACTCAAATTTTGGAAGTTTGAGTAACTTTTTCAGGCAACAAAGCCAGTCTTATGTATCATGGATTTAACCACTATGGGATAGAGCTGAGACCCAGAATTAGCCATGGCCAATGAGTGGGCTGGAGAGCAGGTAATGGTCCAAGGACCAAATCCAGCACTGTGTATGGTATCAAGCAAAACTGGTTTAGAAAAACTGATTTTCTCAGAGGGGAACAGTAAGTGGTGCCCTGAAAGTGAAAAGGAAATGCAGCTGTAGTGAATATAGAAATGAGCTGCAGGTAGTGAGACAGTAAATGGAATGTTAGGTAGTGGTTTGGGACCTAGTTCTGCATCAGTTTTTGCTGTCTGTCACTTTCAAGCTATGGGACTTTATGGAGGGCATTTCTGATCCCTGGTTCCTTTACTTATAAAATGGAATACCAAGTTAAAATTGATGCCAGAGAACTAACGTGACAGCACAAGAAAAACCAAGTCCAAAGACAGTTGTGAGGTAATGAATATGTTAATTAGCTTGATTTAGTCATTCCATAATGTATGCATATATAAAAACATCATGTTTACACCATAAATGTATACAATTTTTATATCAATTATAAAAATCCAAAAAAAAAAAAAACCAATAGTACTACTTCATCTCATAGTATTGTTGTAAGGATTAAGTCAGCAAAATTATGTGAAAGGGGTCTGTAAACTGTAAGGCATCATATAAACACTATTCATTATTTTATATATGCACTATAAAATGGTAAGAAAAAAGTGTTTTTTCAAATTGACAAAGAAATAAAAGTTAGTTATAGAAATTAAAAATAAATGTTAAATAATAAAAAAAATTTGATTGTATCTGAAAAAGAGACATTTTCCTATAGCTCACTATTTTGCCAAAAATTTACTATATGCTTGAATAACAATATAATGAAGCAGGAGGTAGTCTATCAAAAGTTTGAACCAATGATAGTTTAATAAAAAAGGATCATCAGAAATATATCCATGATATAAGGGCAAAAAAAGTCGATCTTTTTTAGGACATGTCAGAAAATTTTAAGGTAACAACTTATCTTCAGATAAATCACCAAAAGGAAAGTAATATTTTTAAGTTTATAGACTACTTATGATAAATAATGCCTAAGGAGATATATAAATTGTAGTGGGCAAACAAAATTGATCATTCTACTTGATAGGAGAAAATTAAAACCTTTATCTCAACCAAAAGAAATAATACCAACAGTATATGAAGGTAGTTTGACACAGTATGTTAAGAGTGTGGGTTCTGGAGCCAGACTACCTAAATTTATATTCTTACCCCTCCACTTCCTAGTTGAGCTGTGTTGACTACAGCAAAGTTACATAATGTTCCTGTGACTCAATTTCCACATCTATAAAGGGGAGATAATAGTTCCTATCCTACAAAGGTGGTATGACATTTAAAAGAGTTAATACATGAGTAGAGAACTTCGTGCCTGGTGCTTAGCATACAACTGTAAGCTATTAAGCTATTTTTGTTATCACTGTTGTTATAACCTAAATAACTATACTGAATCTTTACACATTTCTTCGGATCACCTACTGTAGCTTCATTAATCACTAGCTCTTCAGGTAAAATACCAAAAATTATGGTCTAAATCAGTCATAAAAGATTAAAGCTGCAACAGAGTTTGTGAATAGACAGATGAATATTCACAAGACCTAACAAAAGGACTGTTATTTAGGAATATGCCTTTGTCATCTATTATATGTTAGAAAAGGGAAAAAGATCATATTTTCCAAAAGTAAAGATTGAAGATTTTTAGTTAAAGATGGTAAGCTGAACTTACATTTACAGGCACACTCTCTCACCAAAATGACAGTAAAGGGATTTTTTAAGGCTTAAATTCAATAGGACAATGAGTCCACGACATCAGATAACAATAACAAAATTATGGTAAATTACTTTTCAGACCCAAGAAATCTGAATACTAAGCAGGCAAAAAGGAAAGTAGGAATAGGGTTAGGGTTACATGACAGAATCACCAAAAGGCTAAATTGGCAGCACCTGATACCTCTGGAAGTAAGAGAGAATTACAGACATGAGTATTGGTTAAAAATCTGTTTAGAAAGCTGTTGGATTCCCAATTCTACACTCCATCCCTCCCTCAACATTTAGGTGAATGCCCCTCCCCCGAAGACTGGAGGCTTAATCTCTGGAGGAGATTTTTAAAATGATCTTATTATCAGTGGATAACATAAGACAAGTTTAAAACAGATATATCACACTAAAAAAGAGAGGAATGAAGAGAAAGTTCATGTGTTTCTGCCCTAGTTTGGATTCCAAAGCACTGAAAGGCAGGCTGATACCCCTCGAGGCATGTAACAGACTTCTCTAGGGAATCTGACCAGCCTAAAATAAAACACCTAAAAATATAGACAATGAGAGGTTCCCTAATAAAACAGCCCAGCCAGACCACCCTAAACTGAAACCCATAAGTTGACAAGCATGATTCAGAGGCACAGAACTACTCATAGACTTTTTAAAAACTCTTTAGAATGCATAAGTGAACAAGGACTGCCACACATTTAGGAAGAGCGGAAACAGGAAAGGCAGAAACCAAAGCAAGCAAACAAAAAAGAGTAATTTGGAAGAAACAGGAAAAAAGAAGGAAATTTCCAAAAATTATCATTAATAACCCTCAAAGAGATAAAAGAATATAAGCAATCATGAAACAAGAACAGGACAGTATTTTTAAAAAGTAGGATTCCAATAACAAGAGAATCGTTTTAATCTACTGAGGGTTAGAAGATAAAACTGAGGGAATCTCCCAATAAAGGAAAAAGAAGAAAGATGTGGAAAATACTTGAAAAGATAAATAATTAGAGGACCAGCCCAAATACCTACAATATCACAGAAAATAGAATTCTAAAAAACAAACAAACAAAATCCACACAAATACAGAGAAATTATGAGAAGGAAATCAAAGAACTAACTAAATAAAGTTGCCAGAACTGAGCATGATTTTCTAGGTCAAAAGAAGCCACCAAGTACTCAGGATGCTGCTGGGGAATGTGCTCCACCAAAATAAGGACCCAACAAAGAGGAAATCAGGTAAGAGGGGATCCAACACAAGAAAGAAGCAAAAGTAATCCCTAGGATGATGGGGATGATGAGCAAGGAGGAGTTCAAGATAATAACTATGCAAAAAGCCCAGGGTGCAACCAGCATAGATTAAAACAGGTCAGAAGAGCCTGAGATCTATATCATCAAGAAAATAAAATTAATAGAATAATTAAGAGGATATTTACAAACAAATAGAGTTTGGGGATAAATTAACGATAAGTACATAGAAAACTAAAACACCTTTTAACATGTATTCCAGTAAAAACAAAATTGTGTACAAGAAAGAAAAAGTAATCATAGAATACTACTACATGGCAGAGCTACAGATAGCATTCAGTCCTAATAATGTAAACATTAAATGCTGCTCTAACGAAAATTAGAATAACTATTGGGAGGATGGGAAGGCAAGAGATGTGTCTGTGGCTATGAGAACAGGACAGGTAAGAGAACAAAATAATAATCTTCCACTGTGGGAAGTCAATAGACAGTGTCCAAAAAAAGAAGAAAAAAAAAAAAAAACCCCAAAAACAAATAGCAGCAATACAATCTTGTTACTTGGAGATATGACAGTTAATACCAAAATAATTTAAGTTGAAGTTGGCAGTTCCTAAGAAACAGGAAATGAGATAAGAGGGATAGTAGACACTGCAGTCTTTTGTTACAAGCCTCATAGAACCATTTGACTGGCAATCTTAAAACAATGTGGTTGTAAAACATTGGTAAAATGCATATAAAACATTGATAAAATGAAATCAAAATAAAAAATAATCTTAATTTTAACATTAATACATGCTCATATAATCTGGAAAGTGCACAAAGAGACTATGAATAAAAGAATTTTGCCATCCAGATAAAACTTCTATTAATACATTGCTGTATTACCTTTGAATTTTTTGCTGCATACACACATCCTTGAGTATATAGAATTAAAAAAAAAAAATAAAACTTAGGGTTCATGGTGAATATGCAAATTTATATAACTTTTTTTCAATTAACATTATATCATTAACATTTTCTGAAGTCCTTAAATATTCTTTTAAAACAGCAGAATACTCCACTTTACCCTAAAGCATCACTTTTTAAACCATTTTTCTACTTACTCATTGTCATATTGATAGTTAACATAGTTTTCCTTTCTCAAACTCCCATCCCCTGACTTGCATCTTTCTTGATTCCCCTCCAGTCTCTCTAGCCATTTCTGTCTCATCTTTGAGGAATCCCTTCCCTCCGCCTACCCCATAAATGTTGGTGTACTGCAGTATTTCATACTCCATTTTTCTCTTCTGACTCTGGATGACTCCAATAACAATATGATACCCTGGTAAGTGGCGATCAGCAAGTTCTGTTAATTCAACCTTTTAAATAACTTGGATCTACCAATTTTCAACCATCTCCAGTACTACCACCTATCTAATCTAAGCCATCATTATCACCAGCCTAGAGTCCTAACTGATCTCCCAGATTCTACTCCCACCCACTTCCAAAGCATTTTCCACATGACTGTCATAATGATCTTTTTAAAAGACAAATCTAATCTCATGGTACCCTGCTTAAAACCCTTCGATAGCTTACTTCTGTTTTTAGAATAAATTCTGAAAGCTTCCCTGCCTACAAGGTCCTACACAATCTGGTCCCTGCCAACCTCTCTAGCTTCATTTCATACCATTCTAGCTTCCCTTCACACACTCTCCCTCTGGTTCTTTATACCCCAACCACACTAGTCTTTCTGTTCTTTGAATATACCAAGATCTTTTTTGCCTCAGAGCCTGTCACATGCTGTTTCCTCCGCCTAGAACAATTTCTTCCTCCCTCTCCCAACTCTCTACTTGGCTAATTCTTCTTCACCCTGAACAAGATCCTCAAGTTGCTCATTATATTTTATGCAACAGTGCCCACTGTGGTTGAACAACACTAGAGCTCTGGAATCTAAGACAGGCTTCACTTCAATAAAAAAACAAAAACAAAAACAAAACAAAACAAAAAACTGTAATTTTCCTTTAATATCTATGTCCTATGAGAGTGTAAATTGCATGAGAGCAAATCTTGTTCAATGTTGGGTCCTCAGCAACTAGCATAGTACTTCATAACAGATTCTCAATAAATATCTGTTAAATGAATAAATAATTCTCAAATCTATATCTTGATATTCAAAACTCTGTTAAACTCTAAATCCATATAATCAACTGCCATCTCCACCTAGATAACCTATAGGTACTTCAAACTCAACATATTCAGCAATGAACTTGTTTGTCAGGTATTACCTCCATACAACCTTTTCCCCATAATGCCTTTCCATTAATGACACCCTGCCAATTCTGCTCCTCAAATCTTTCTTGAATTGATCCCTTCTTCTCCATCTATTTTGCGACAGTCTTAGTTCAGTCTCTTACCAAATTTTACCTGAATCACCACAGTAGCGTAATAAGAATTCTCCATGCCTCTAGCATCATCCTTACCTGTCTTCCAACCTCAGTGTCACTATAGTGATTTTTTTTAATAAAATAAATTCAGTCCTATCATCCCCCTGCTTAGATTATTCAATGGCCTCTTCCACACATGGGAAATATCACTGCTGCAATACTACTATACTGTAACATAATTTACCTGTCTGTTCCTCCATTTGATCATAAGTGCACAGAAGCCAGCACTGTGTGTTGTATAATCTTTGTATCCTCAGGGTCTATTAAATAGTAAGCACCCAAAAACCATTTGCAGAATAACTGCCTAACATAATGACTTATTCTAACTACACTGGTATTATGAAGTTTCATATACATTTCATAATTTTTGTACAATTAAGGAAATATATAGCTTGAACCTCACAAGAAGAATTTTTCATTTTACAATTTCCTTTAGTTAATTATTCTTTAAATTGATTAAGGGTCACAAAGATTGATTACGTTTTACAGACATGAGTATAATAATTATCCTGGTTTGGTCCCCACATATTACACACAGGTATTGATATTCAAATCTGTACCCCACAAATATGTATAATCAATTATGTTTCAATTAAAAAAACTGTCAAAAAAAGATTTTTACATTTACATCAAAAAGAAAAATAGTAATTTTATTATTATTCTTTAAGTACTACATTCATAGTTTTAAAACTTAAGAAAAGTAGAAGAGTGTTTATTGATTCTTTTTTTTTTTCCTTTTTTGTCTTTTTTCATGACCGGCAACCGATTGCAACCCTCAGTGTCGCCCCCGTACCGGACCGGGACCGGCAACGGGATCGCAACCCTCGGTGTTGCGCCCGCACCTTGCTCAGCCAGTGAGCGGCCGGTCTGTATGTCGGATCTGAACCCTCGGTGGGAGCGCCGCCACGCTCCCAAGCGGCGCACTGTAGCAGTGCACCACCGGGCCGGCCAGTGTTTATTGATTCTTAATACCACCTATTGGGAGACACTCCTCTGTAGGTCACTCACAGCCCTAAACATGTTTAGGACTGCTGGGTATGGCAGTAATGCAAAATCTTGATTGTTACCAGGGCTATTTGTCAGGGTTGCGTGTGCAGTGAAAATCTTTCAGGATGAGGTAAAGTCACCCTCCAGGACAAAGAGCAGTCTGGCTTACTAGAAAAACATGGATTCCCCATGCTCAGGGCTCCTCAGCTGCAACCCACTATCTGTATAACATCTATCTGCACCATACTGTGTCACCCCCATGGGACCTGGGGGCAAGGAGAACTGAAGCAAATATGCTAATGCTCATGCTGCTCTCTGTGCCATGAGTAATAAAACCCTTTGTCTCTGACCCAGGAGTCTTATGTCTTCTACCAGCATCCAAGAAACTGTAACAGCCTACTTATAAAAAGAGTGAAATCAAATCCCAGACCCATCAACTTGCCCCTTAGCAATTCACAGACGCCTTTGGATCAAATGTATAACATGTAAGCTATTGAACAATACTGTCAATTCTTCCTTACAACCCATTTTAAACAGGCATAATATATGAAAATCCATATTCCCCATGAAATTCAACTTACTGCACATATAAAGATTTTTTACCTGCTTATTTTAACCTTTTTTACTGCTTCAATACCTCTTACTGCTTAGTACCTCTTCTGACTTGAGTTCTAATCTTCTAAAGCCCCTGAAAACTCTTTTATACCACTCCCTGGATGCTAAGAGTGTTTTTTCATCATTCATTTATAAGTTTTTCTTTTTGATAACAGACCTTCACACCCTCACAAACACAAAGCAAGTAACTAAGAAATTATATTTCTTAAAAAAAAGGAAAGGAGACAAGGGAAGCTCATAGCAGCACATTACCAACAGGGGAATATGTTTTAGAAATTGACATAAAAAAAAGAGGACAAAGGAGGAAACTATCAGGAGTTTTCATTGTAGCTATAATATAAATAATATATCACAGAGATAGAATTCAGAGGGCTAACTGGAATGAGTAGACCCAAAGTGACTGACTAATGAAGAGAAAACCATACAACAGCTGAGAAAAATAACAGATAATAGTGATAAGAAAAAAGAAAACAGAAAAAGATTCATTAGTTTTGAAAGCAGGCAAAGTAAGCTAGTTCTTGCCAAAGGTTATCCAGCAACTATCAATCAGCCTCCTTCTGGAAGCAGAGTTCGGGGTGCTGAGGTGGGAAACCTAAATGAAAAAAATCCTCACATTGAAAGGAAAGTGACTGAGTCTTAAGAGATCAGGAAGTTGGTGGGGACTGAGGGTTTCTGAACTGTTATTGTTCTACATTAGTAAAATTTATTAACACAACTATAATAAGAACATAAATTTTGCACTTCAGATATTCCCAAGAGTGCCAGATATGAAAAAAAAAAAACATATCAATATGGCAATATTCAATGAGACTACATCCCTACGGCAATCTAAGTAAGAAATGCATGGACTAGGGTCTTCCCTAATATTTAGCTGCAAGTAACACCACAGCAAATAAGTCTGTACCTTCTGTAACTAAGAAAGGCAGTTTGACCACAGAAATTCTAATGTAAATTTCTAAAGCCGTTTCTAATTTAGCCATTGCTATAATCCCCTTACATAAATCTCTCACTTAAAATGTAATTGACATTTAATGAACACTAAATTTGTGGTTTTTGTCCATTTTCCCTCCATTTACATTTTTTATAAAAACAAGAATATTTTTGGCAGAATTATACAATATCACTCTTCAGTAAACATTTATTGTGTTTATTCCTATAGTGTTTCTATTGAAGCATTCTTGTTTTTCTATTAGGAACCAGATGAGGTTGCCACAGGTTTCAAAACTAAGTATGAAAATAAACACCTGCTACAGAAATTCATGGATTTTTTTCAGGTCATAAGCAATAGTATGGGGGATCTGGCTCCATGCCTTCTGCAATGATGAGCAACTGTTAGTGGATTTCCCTCTGAGGTTGCACAGCTCCCCTTTTCCAGTACTCCAATGTTCCTCCTCTCTGCCACCACATCCTCCCTTCCACCAACAGCTAAAGCCAAGAGCAAAGGACAGGGAAGATTACTATCTTCACCTAGCTAAACCTGTTACTTCTCAAAAGAGATGTCTTACACAAACACAAACTTCTCAATACCCACAACATGGTGTGGACACTGAGGAATCACAGTGACAGTGGAATCACTGTGACAGTGGAAACACTGTAAGTGCCCAAGATCTTTCTACCCATCTTGATTATTTATGAGGTTTGGCCAGAGACAGCTAAGGGGACTTCAGAAGAGAGCTGGGCCCATGTTTTAAAATGTACCCAGGATTTGTTTTCATTAGATATGGTAAGATGACAAACACCAGACAACTGCCTATGGAAGAAGCCTTTATTACTCACAGTTCCCAAGAGGAGAGGGCATGCCACACCATGCAAGGCCACATGGGAAAGCACCAGTGTCTGTCAAGAGGCAGGAGCAAGGGGAAAGTACAGCGCAAGCCTTTATTATGGTTTTCACAGAAAGGCAAGGCAGGGCAGGATAAGCAGTCTAAGACTGAACAGTTTCAGTGGGCTCCAGGTTGTAAGGACTGTCCCTAGTTTTGTGGTACCTGGCCCAATGGTGATATTAGGTCAAGGAGATAGCTGCCAATCTGTGAAAGTTCAATAAAGGAGGTAGTTGGTCTATGGGCTCTGGATTGGCTGTTTTGCATATGAAAGGCATGCTCACAGAAGAGCCCTTTGCTATCTCTAAGAATTAGCTAGCCCCCGAGGGGCAGTCTGTCCAGCTAGCAAGGCCCCAAGATGTCAAAGAATCATAAAATACAGAAAACTAAGAACATGATTAATATAGCTCAGATTGTATTTCTGGGCTCAGAGCTCATCCATATTTTACTTCTTTTATAACCTCTGGTAACACCAACCATTCTCAGCTCCAGGGTTTCCCTAAGCTAAAAGCCCTCTTTGGCCCTGGAAACACTATCAACACCACCTTCACTCTGTGTTACCACTACCATGCATTGATGGAAAATGTATCAGCGTATTCATTACTTCCAAATGGTCTTCCTTTGATTTCATACTGATCGTTTATATCATAATTGAAATCTGTATCATAACCCATCAAAATAATGACACAGCCTTTGCTACAACTTCTGAAGAAGTGACACTGTTGCTGTCAGAATCATTCAGAAGACTAAACCTTCAGGTGCTAAAAAGGCATACATGCTAAGCTTTTCAAGCTGCATTGTTAGCTACTGTTTAGATGTTTGCATAAAATTTCAACAAAAGGAACACAAAAATAATGCCTCAGGATTTCAAAGACATCACTAGTGTTTATCACCTTATAGAAAAAAAAGCAAGAAAACCGACTAGATAAATACCAAGGCATCTCCCCCCTCTCCTCTGCTGCTAAGCTTCTGAACAAAATTTTTGTTCTACTTTAAAATGCCAGTCACATACATTTAGAATTTACAATTTGGCTTTACCCATCATTCATCACAGTAGATGTATAGGCATAAGAAAAACTTAAATCTCATATTGATATTGATTTTTTAACTGGTAAGATTCATTTCACTGTTGAACTATTATATACATTTTCCTGATTATTGCACGTTAAAGTAAAACTAGATCTAAAAGCACACACACAAATATCAATAACTAGGAGTTTTCTTTTTGCTATATTGTTTTCATAATCACAGGCATGCTTGCTAGGTAATATAATCATCACAAAACAAAATATTAGGTAGAATACTGGTTTAAAAACAAAACTAAATAGAAATAAAGCAATCAGATATATAGACAAGCTCAATTCCACATTCTCTGGTACACTTATCAACGACTCAGCTTAATATCATTTTCAGGGATTTTACAAAACAGTCACAATAATAGGAGACCTAAAATCTGTCAACTGCTAATCAAGTCTGAATATATAGCACAAAAACTATTAAGCCTACTACGTGATGGGATGGTTAGTCACAGCATTTGAATATGGCAATCCAATCCCTCTGCTTAAAAAATAAGTCATTTATTTAATCCTTCTAGATCAGGATTGAGAATCACAGGACCTAAAAATATTCCCTATTATCTTTCTTAAATTCTGGAGAACTCTTCCAGCTCAGACAATAAACGAATAAAATCTTAAAGGCTGTTACTTATGATTGATGCCCCTATGAAGCACACAAATAAAAAGATCATGAACCAGTTCACACACTAAGCAAAATGCAAAGCACCAAAAACAAGTTCTGACCAAGTCCTATACACAAACCAAAGACTTTTATAATGCTAAGCACTGTAACAGAAATCCAAATCTTTAGCAGTTCACTATCCAGTGACTAATTAATCAACATGGAAACTGGAAAACAAAAAACCAAAAAACTAGACAGCCATCAAAAATTTTTTAGAAAACTGGCAGTCAAAAGTTTATTGTCCTGTAACAAATAGAACTCTCTAATAGATTTTGAGATCACAGACACAACATTTGCATTCCTGAACCATTTCACCAACGTTATTATAAGGAATCAAAGACCTTAATAAAAATGAAACAAAAAGTCTCCATGTTCATTGATGGAAAATGGGATAATTGGTACAAGAAAATCTGACTCTATGCCCATGAATATCACCTCCTTATTAGGATTTTTATATTTTCTCTGCTTCTCCACCCCTACACTGGTCTGTCGGTGCACCATGATCTTCACTTAAAGTTATGGTCTGAACATAGAAAGAAAAAAAAACCCTTCCTTCCCTCAGTTCTCAGCACTACTGACACATTTGAGCATTCCTTCAACAAACATCTACTGCAAAAAGGCTATATGCCAAGTCCTGTATTATTCATTGGAATTTTCTAAAAGATTTTACCGAATATTAATAGAAAATTAAAGGGAAATGAACAACAATAAAAAAAAAATCCTGGCTTACATCCTAATTAACCATTAGGATCTTACTAGATCCTTACTAGCAGTTATCCATGACATGAAGGTCTTAGAAATACTGCTAAGATAACTATACAGCCCTCCGAAGCTGAAATATAACTTTACAGGCACATTGTGGAAGTTCCTTGCTTTCCAGCTCAAAGTCAGCTCCTTACTCTCTTCAGCATAATTTCTTTCTTTCAATATCAAGGCCAAGAGAACAATTCTAATCTTGGTACTTAATTCTCATTTCTGGGCCAGAAGACCTACCTTTCTTCTATTTAACAACTATGGCACTCTTTCACAAGAATGGCACACCCTCCTGAAGAGAGGCAGTGAAAAAATGAGAGGAGGAAGGAGGGAACTGGAGGGAAGAGCCAATGGCCTTCCATCAGTCATCTGCAAACCCTTTTAAACATTAAAGGTTAGAAGAGGCTTACTAATAATTGTGGGAGAGTAGGTGTTTTATTCTTAAATTAGTAATCATTTAACTATTCTGGAAACATTCATATAATAGCTAGCAAATGAAGATCCTAAGATTACTGCAATAGAGAAACCACCACAGTCACTAGTTACATGACCTTCAACAGGCATTTTATTTCTCTAAATCTTTGTTTCCTCATCATATGATGCTACTAAGATGAACTCATATGGTTGTTTTCAGTGTAAAGTATACCACTGTAAATGAAGGGTCCAGCACAATGTGTGCTACATGGCAGAAACACATAGTATGTTAAGTATGCAAATAAACCCAACATCACAGAATGGACAAAACTGTGACTCACCCATCTTCTCATGTGCGTACACACTCACAATATCAAAATTCTATTTACCTTTAAATGTTCAGATCAAATGAATCTTTCCCTAATGTATCTAACAAAAGTGCTTTTTTCCCTTTTGAAACCTCATGAAACTTCTCTAGTATCTCTCTAATAACATTGTAATCATTCATATACATATTTTATCTCTTCCACGTGAAAAATCAAGTTAAAGCCAGAAACTCCATTTTATCATTTTTTCTTTTTCCTAATAAAAGGAGCTTTTAAAAATAAGTTACAACAAATCTATTTTAATGCTCATCCATGGGAAGGGGAAGGGACTATCTTGAATAATAGAAAGAAGCTTCTGGACAAGTTGCAAATGAGCGGTTAGCACTTTCTTTGAGATTACATAATTCCTTCCAAATTGTTACACACTGGTAGTAAGAATTACATATTTAGCAATTTTCCCCTTGAGAAGGTTCTTGGTTTTCTGGAAGAGGAAAATTTCATAATGACCATTTAATATAATGATGTCAATGTAGTAGAGTATGGAAGTTAATTTCCCTCAACTCCATTTTTCTTCTGCTTGTAGTCCCTATAAAAGCAGAGCGGTTTTATTCTATTTTCAGCTTGTGAGTGTACACAATTGTATGTGTACAAGATATAGACAGAGAAAAAGCTTGTCTCTGAAAATTGAGGGAATGAGTAGCTTTGGATACCCTTGTTTTTTAAATGGAAGAGCATTTAACTCAAGTGCAGGTATACCTTTACTTTAACAGTTTTTTTATTGAAACTCTAACACGCATTTCCCTGTCACTTTAAACATAGCATCAAGGATATATGTAAAGGTCTTCCTGTTTACTCAAGATCACCACCACTTGTGAGTGTCAATTGTTGAGCTACATCTCAGAGATCCCTGATACAGATACTATACTCTAGACAGTAAGTATTCCATATAAACTGTTGGACTAGACATGGTATATGTCATTAGCATGGCATAGCAACAGCACTATATTGAGGAATATCAAAGATGACTGTTGGTCCTCTGTTCTTATCACATTCATTTTTCCAGGGTTGAGGAAGGATATGTATTTATCCAACAACCCCTCACTTTTCTATCTTCTATCTTTCCGATGTTTCTCTGCTGAGAGTGCTACTTGCTGCCATCACCACAATTTCTATCATTTCTAATCAAAACACTTATCTCTGCTGCTTTCTTCCCTCTTCTATGCTGCCTCCAATCAACTATCCATCTGTAATGGAAAAACTAGTCACTGAAACATACTAGGTATAAAAAGTACTATGAAAGTATGCATTTATTTAAAAATTGACATATATTTGCAACAAATTTCAAACAAATTTTAGAATAGGTATGTTGAGGTATACAAAAAAAATCTTACTGAAATTTCTGTTGCAGTTGCATTGAATTTATAGACTAATTTGGGGGAGAAATGACATCTTTATAACATTGAGTCATCCTATGATATTTCTCTCTTATTAGTTATGTCTTCTTTTACGTCTTTTAATAGAGTTTTATAATTCTTCCATAATGGCTTGGTGAATTCTTTCTAAGGTTTGTTACCTAACTGTGTTATTATGCATGTTGCTAAGTAAATTTTTAAAAGGAGGAAGGACTTGCCCTACCAGACTTTAGGACATAGTGTAAAACCACTATAATAAAAACATTCTGATATTAGACAAAAATAGATATCTGATCAATGAAATATGAGAAAGAACTCATATATTGTAAGGCTGTACTATAAATCAGCAGGAAAAGCTCAAACTGCTTGTATTCTACAGGAAGAAAAATAAAACCAAACACTACATCTCACAACCTATACAAAGGTAAACTCCTGAGGGATTAGAGACCCAAATATAAAATATAAAACTATAAAACAAATAGAAGAAAATGTAGAGGAATTTGTGATATTAAGTTAGAAAAAGATTTCTTCAGACCACAAAAACTCAAACCACAATGTGTTAATTTTTATGTTGTGATGATTTAATCACTTGAAAATTAAGGATTACTTACCAAAGGATACCATAGACAAAATTAACAGATTACATTATATACGTCTAAAATCAACAAGGATTAATGTCTAGAATATTCAAGAAACTCCTGCCGAGCAGAAAAAATGGACAAAGAATAAGAATAGCCAATTCATATTTATTCATTCAACAAATATTTCTTGAGTACCTACTTTTGAAAGTGCTAGGAATACAGGTGTGAACAACACAGATAAGGTCCCTGCCTTTGAAGAGCTTGAGGAGAATAAACAAATAAATACATAACAATTAATATACTATGTTTTGCTGTGATATAGACTATGAAGAAAGATGAAGCAGAACAAAGAAAGTGGAGTACTCTTTTAGATAAGATAGTCAGGGAAAGTCCCTCTGGGGACATAATATTTAAGCAGAGATCTGAATGAAGTCGGTGAGCCATGTGAGTAAGAGGAAAGAGTTTTTTCTAGGCAGAAAAACAGCAAGAATGGGAGGCTTTAAGGATAATATATACCAAGTATTTGAAGAAATACCAATCTCACTAATAATCAGAGAAATGAAAATTTAAGTAATGATACACCACTTTACAAATATCAGACCAGTAAAAATACAATGTAAGATATGCCAAGTGTCAGCAGAAATGAAGGGAAAGGGAATTCTCTTGTACAGCTGGTTAGAGTGTAAAGTAGTACAGACATTCTAGTATCAAGTTGGCAGTACTTAGTGAAATGAAGCATATGTATTCCCTATTATCCAGAGATTCCACTCTGGAAAACCAAAGCTCTCCCAAAAGCTCATAAAAGGACATGTATAAAAATGAAAATCACAGAGTTGTCTGTGGTAGCAGAGAGTTACAGGCAACCTAGGTGACCATCAGGAAAGGACCAGATAAGATGTGGGAGGTGCACACACTGAGATACCTGCAGCATTATATGTTATGAAATAAACAAACAGAGATAAAAATGGATGGTTCTTTTTTTTTTAAGTTATTGATCACTGAAATACAGAAAAAAAAAATGTCTCAGATTTGCTTCATAATACAGTTTGTAGTGGTGGAATTGTAGGGAAAGGGTAGTAGGGGGAGAAATGATTAAAAATATTTATGAAGCAAGATTGGCTGTGAGTTTATAACTATTGATGATGGATAATGGACACATGGAGGTCTGTTAGTACTATTCTCTCCATATTTGTATATGTTTGAAGTCTTCTATCATAAAAGGCATTTCTTTTTTTTTTCTTGCAGCCAGATGGTACAGGGAATCTGAACCCTCAGCCTTGGTGTTCTAACACCGCCCTCTAACCAACTGAGCAAATTGGCCAGCCCCCATAAGAGGCATTTTTAAAGTGTTGAGTGAAGAAAGAAACAGAAGATCTTTAGCACAATGCCATTTATATAAATTAAAAACACATATGTGCATAAAACACCACTATATATTTTTTAAAGATACAGACATATCCAAAAACATTACTATAAATGTCTATGGAGACAGAAAAAAAAAATGAGGATTGGAATTAGGGATAAATGAGAACTGTTTTAAATAAAATAAATCAAGAGAGGAGCCTTGTATTGCCAAAGTTGATAGTGTGCCACTATCTGAGGAGTTTGATTAATTCAGCTTTTTGCACTCAAGGTAAAAAAAAAAAAAGAACACTCTAAACAAATACAAAGAGCTCTGGGATCACAGAGGAGGGATAACTAAATCTGACTTGGAAGAAGGGGGTATTTCTGTCCCACACTTTAGACCCATTGCATTGGAATCTCCGGGATTAGACTGAAAGTACTACTGTTCAATTCCCATTTTACAGAGGAGACACTGAAATACAATATACCAAGTTCACAAACCAGCAAGCAGAAGAAGTAGAATTCACACCCAG
>NW_007727344.1:22538-39196 GCF_000696425.1 Galeopterus variegatus
GCTCAGCCAGTGAGTGGGAACCGGTCTGTATGTAGGATCCGAACCCTCGGGCGGGAGCGCCGTCGCGCTTCCCAAGCGGCGCACTATCCCGGGCGCCCCCGTCATCTTTTTAAAAAAAAAAGAGTTATATAGATAGGTCAAAATAAGTAAATAGTTATATAGTTAGGTAAATACACTAAATAAGTAGATACATAAATACACATAGATAAATCTAATCATTTAAAATACATTCATGTGATGCTTAACAAAAGGGATAGTCCTAAGAGATGCCTCCTTAGGTGGTTTTGTCATTGTGTGAACATCATAGGGCATACTTACATACACCCAGGTGGTATACACACCTAGGCTACATGGTATAGCCTATTATATTGTTTCTAGGCTACAAAGCTATACTGCATACAGCATGTTACTGTACTGAATACTGTAGGCAACTGTAACACAATGATAAATATTTGTGTATTTAAACATATTTAAACACAGAAAAAATTTTCAGCTCCATTATAATCTTATGGAACCACTGTTGTATATATGGTCTGTTGGTGATCAAAATGTCATTATGCTGTGCATGACTGTACTTAATTCTGAAGGACTGACTTAATATCATTAATCTCTCTTTAATCTAAAAGATGAAACAAAGGGTAACGATTTTAGAAAATACAGGTATACAAAGTAAATCTTGACAGAAATTAGAACAAAGATCACATTTTACCTGTGGTTGTTTGTTTTTTAATTAAATGAAATGACTGATTTCTATCTTGTCACATGAAAAGGCATCACAAATAATTTGGCATCCCCAAAATATGTAATCTTTGTCAAATACACACTTTTCACTCTACTTTAAAAACAAATGTTTTATGCTCTTTACTGAAAAATAATTACAGAATAACTATCTTTAAGAGAAATTTTACATGGTCAAAAACATATCTATAACTAAAAATCTGCAGGCTTGAGTTTTATCACAAAAAAAGTGGAGTGGATTTCACATTTAGAGTGACAAATTGAAATACACTTATTTTCTGGTACCATAGTTCTGATTTATATCCTATTTCCTAACTTTTCATCATTGGCTAGATTTTAAAAAGAAATATAATCTTCTTATAGTAAGGAAAGAAAACTAGACTTTTCATAGCTTAGTCCCAATCTAAGCAGAAATTCAGGTTCCTCTTAAGTGATGAAATTTAATATTTCATATTGGATGACAGATGAACCAAATGATGAACTTTTACCACCTGTATATTCTTCACTAAAATTTTATTAATAAGTAAACAAAATCACTTCTAACATTTTTTTTGCACCCATTACATAAAATCTACCATCTTAGCCATTTTTAAGTAGTGTTAAGTATATTCACATTACTGTGAAACAGATCTCCAGAACTTTTTCATCTTGCAAAACTAAACTCTACACCCATTAAACAATAAATGTTCAATGAAGCAATTGAGTTAAAAAATGGATTCTATGATCTTAAATTTCTAACTGCTTTTGCCTCAGATTCCTTGTCCATAAGAGTATAACATCTACCTCATTTCGACAGCAAGATGATGAATTAAATTATCAGCTTAACATCAACATGTTCCTTGGGTCATTCAGATATGTTAATAGTTTACTAGGAAATTATACATTAACGCTTTATCTTTTTTAGATGACCACAGATTAAAAGAATAATGACTAATATTTTCATGGAGTATAATTATTGCCCTCAAGAAAAAAATCACAAAACAGCCCATGAGATTGCCAAGCCAAATGGATCTTTGGCAATATCCTATGGAAAAGTATCTTTACTTATACCAAGTAAGAGGAAAGATTTCCTGGCTTCCTTCATAAGGTTCAGGCAGAAGTGCTTATCCACTTCAAGTGTTCCAGTAACCATTCAGTAAAGAGGCTTAAAAACCACAAAGTCAATTACCTTATCCAAATAAAGCTCAATTAATATGATTTTCTTCAATTTCCAGGTTTTAACACATAGAAGAGATTTTCATCTAAGTTAGAAGATACCTTTTTCCTTTCCCTTAAGAATAAGAACTATTTGGGTCGGCCCGGTGGCGCTCCCGCCAAGGGTTCGGATCCCACATACAGACCGGTTCCCGCTCACTGGCTGAGCGAGGCACGGGAGCAACACCGAGGGTTGCGATCCCGTTGCCGGTCCTGGTCCGGTATGGGGGTGACACTGAGGGTTGCGATCCGTTGCCGGACACGGAAAAAGACAAAAAGGAAAAAAAAAAAAAAAAGAATAAGAACTATTTGTAGATTCTTTGGGAGGAATATACCCAAAATTTTGTTTCGCTCCTCCTTGTTAATTATGTAAAACGTGGGAAGGTGATAAGATAAAAACCAAAACGGAACTTTCTCTTATTTTTATGATATTAACTTAAATGGAGAAATGAAAAGTTCTATCCTCATTTCAATTATCATGCCAGGAAAATAAAACTTTTGCTCTTTCAACAATGCAGTGCATTAGAGCAGAGTGTTGGATATCAAAGCCTTAATGTCTTCATAAGACGATGGTCTTTGATTTGATGTCTTACATCAAATCAAGGTTATCTCTAATACCATCCACCTATGTGAACTAGAAAGTCTTAACAGTAATCCTTAAAATGCTACATTAAAAGTAGAAAAACACTAAAAACAATAATGTAAATTTATTTCAGAAACTAAAATATGTGAAAATTAATGGCATCTGATGTTAAACCATCTGGTTCTTCAATTTTTTCTAAACTCTTTTTTCTCAGTTTCTAAATATGAAACTATAATTCCCCTTTTTCAAAATAAAGTGGTAATCCACAATCCATAATATGCATAAATACTTCAACATAAACACGTATTAAAATTAGTGGTCTTTATGGAACAGAACAATAATAATTTACAGCCTGGAATCCAACACATGTAATTAATACTAACACCAGTGCACTCTGTAAATTTACTCTTAGCATCTTGTAAATAATGTTTTTAATGTTTTAAATAAAATGGTTTTGCTTTTACATGTTCAACTTTCTATCAAAACTCTACCAAAATTAAGTGAAATCTCCCAAACAATTTTTTGAACTAAGTTCTAAATCATAATCTACCAGAAGAAATGAAAATTTGCTTGTTTTTCCTGTTCTGTTGCTTTTATAACAACTTCCCTTTTTACAAGTACAATAAATTACATATGCAAATAAATAAAAGCAAAACAAGCAACCTGAATGCTGCTTTTTTATGTGGTATAATGCTTTGTAGCCTGTTACCTCGGGTGGTTCATGTAGAAAAAACCCTGAGCACAAGTAAAAATGAGAATTTGTGCAGATGCACCTATCACTAAAATACAGTATCTTATATACTTTCTAGTAAACATTAGGGGAAAAAAAAAAAGACACCCCTCACCCCACCACACCCCCACAGTGCTCAACTATTTTAGAAGCCTAGCATGCACTTCTGGGTCAGTGATCTCTTGTCATTTTTAGGTAATTAGAAAACAGCACATTCAAAAAACATTCAAATTCTACCTTTAAAAGAGTTGAATGAATAATTTTCTCATCATTAGAAAAAGGTCTTAGAACGTAATTCAAAGTTATAAGACCCTTCGACATGGATAATTTCAAATGATTTAAATTTCAAAACCATTTTAATAGACCTGTTATATATTGTACCCTTCCTCATCAGGCAAAATAAATGTCCCTAGAATACCCCAATAATAGATAAAGGTCTGTCCACTGTAGTATCAATCAGCAAGATGAAATACTACCAATCATCAACAGAAAAAAAAACATGAAGGCCTCAACAATCCCAAGATTCAACTGAATGGAAAATATAACTTGGAAGACAGCCAGAGAAGAGAACTACTCACACAGTAATAAACAAACATAGAGGGGATAGGGAGGGCTCCCATGACTTTCAAACAACAGAAAAATGAGTCTCTCTTAGTCACAGTAAATTATGGTTGTGGAGATTCCCATTGATATGTCAAGGGCTGGAAGACAAAGTCAGAAACCCCCATTACAGACACACAGGTGAAAACTCATTAGTTTTAAAACTGGAGCATTCTCACTAATAAGCTATATGTTTCAAGTAATGTGAATTTATTATAATCTAAGCAGATTAGATTATTTAAAATTAAACAGGCCCAAGAATTGTCCTTTTTAATCCTCCAACTTTGCTGACAGATCATATCTGTTATAAAATCTAAGAAATTGTTAACCCTATACTGTATTTTATTGATTCCTTTTTCCTTTATATATAACTCACCTTGATCTGACTAAATGCCACAATTAGACAGTACTTCCTTCTCAGTACAGTGCCTGTAGCAATATAACTAAGGAAACTGAAAGCTCTCCCAGAAGCCTCAGTCACAGTGGCTACTTTTGTCTGAATAGGGCCCTGAATACTAAATAGCACTTACTTTGACTAGTTAAATATCCATGCATTTAAAAAGATAAAAAACTATTCTCCATCCTGTCAAAGGAAAGGAAGTCAAAAATTTAAGCTTCAGCCTTGCAATTATTTGAAAAAAAATCAAATGTAACTACAGAGACAATCAGAAATGTGCAAATTGTATCATAAAAACCTATTCATTTAAAGTAAATGAACAACAGGATGACGTTTTCTTATTAAAATGAGAGTTAAGACTTTTTGTATTATTTGGGTTAAAGCTACTTAAGTGAATTGGTAGATATTATGGAAAAGTGACACCAACTTGTACCTGTTTCTTTGCTTTTTATAATTTCTTAAATACACAGACAAAAAAGGCCACTGTTTAATTTGTTGTATAACTTCCACATTAACAATATCTAAAAATAAATGTGATAACTAAAATAGACAGCATAACAAACTATCTCTAAGCAATCTGTAACATCTTAAAGGGCTGGCAAATCTAAACTAAAATATTTTTCATCTTAGTTTTAATTTGCAGTTTGACAGAAATATCTCCCTCTTTCAGATCTATTCTGAACGACAGCAGACCACTGTAACACATACACAATTCTTATATATTTCAAAGCTCCTAGCCTTGCCAAGAATACAAGCAAAATAGATCATAAGAATATCCATAAATAAACAAATCCCCGTATACACCATTTAGTTAATCAACCAGCAAAGGAAAAAGGATTTATAAAGCCTTATAAATTTGTTAAGTAGAAAGATTTTTCTGTATTTAAACAGTATTTATGAGGAAAATATTTAAAGATAGTACGCTACACTCTAAAGTCATCTCATTGCCTCCCCTATCAATAACTGGTTATTTTACAATTAATATCAAGATCATTTCCCTTATTGGAAGATTTTTCAAATAAATGCCACTTTATTCAAGTTCCCAAGAGAAAAATCAAATTGACCTGCATGTGCTCCTCATTGTTGATTTTAAATGAACATAAGCACGCTAAATTAATGATCAAATGAAAATACTTAAGAATTTTGCGTAGAACAGCAATGGTTGTAAACTTTAGTTAATTCATCTCAAGCTGGATGCTGCAAATATTTATTACAGTAAATATATATTGATAAGACTTAATTATTGTACCTTTTATAACTATATAACAAAAAATGACAGCCCTAATACTGTCAGTTGCACTTCAAAGCTCTAATAAGTCATGAGATGTATGTAAAAGGCAAATATGCTATTGATACATAGAACTTTTTCTAATTTATACCTTAAATTTTTAAATTTAAATATACTTTTAAATAATAAAATAATTCTTAAAAAGAAATTCATGTTTTACAAGTAATTCACATTTTAAAAATTTCCTGACAGCAAAATATTGTAAATTTTATCATAAAATAAATAAAAATAGAACATCAATAATAAAGCCTACCTTATATCATTTCCATGTGTTAATTTGCTTTCCTGAACTTAAGCTTATCCTGCTACAAATGACAAAAGGTATTTATCAATTCATCTGTGTTTAATTACACCTGCGTAAAATGGAATTGATATTTTTTAACATCTCAGGTTACTTGTTTACTGTTTTCAGTATGGTAAAAACTAAACTTTGATCAAGTCTCTTTGGTACTTAAAAATCTTAGAGGAGACCCCATTGGCCTCAGGATGAATTCAGAATTCTTAGCAGGCTTTCAAGAACTAGCCATTGCTTATCTCTATAGCTTCTACCACCTTTCCAAAAACACCCCTCCCAGAAACACACACACGCTACAGCACTACTGAACTTTCTGTTTCTAGAAAGGATCATAGTCTCTCTCTCTTCTGGACTTCTCCCAACAAGCACAAACTGTTCCCTATGCCCTGTTTACTTCTCTGGCTGGGTACTGTTGTATCCCTGCTGCCTTGTACAGTGCCTGGCACAGAGCACGACCTCTAATAAGTATTTAATGAGTGAATGAATAATGAGTGAATTTAAACTTTTTTTTTAAACTTTTGTTTTTGAGGGAGGTATTTATTGGAAACTTGGGAAGTGATAAATGCACACAAATGTTATCTTTTGTTGCATTTTCCGGTTCTGATTTGAAAGGATGCTTTTTGGTCAAGAGGCTTTGACATATTTCTTATTAAATAATATCAAAATTTTTACATGTATGGGTATAGAAAAAAGTCTGGAAGGTTATATTGTTATTTTTATTTTCATTTGACTTACCTGTATTTTCAAAATTTTCTACTTTGAATAGTTATCACTTAATAAGTATTTTAAAGAATACTAGTAAGCTAATCAAATAAACTCAATTTGTGCTATGTAAATAGGTGTTTTACTCAAATATTCTCATTTGTCCCTCCTACCAATTTGAAAAGTAGAAAGTAAATTTAGAGATACTGTTCTAACATTATGTAGTCTATCTGTGTCAGTCTATTTAAGTTTTTGTTGTTGGCTGGCCAACAAGGGGGTCCAAGCCCAAGACCTTGGTCTTATAAGGCTGTGCTCTAACCAACTGAGCTAAACCACTAGCCCCAGAGATACTGTTCTATAGGGAAGAGTTAGCTTGCTAACCAAGGAAGACTTTAAAAAATAATTTTTCATCAAACTTTTCCCTTAAAGGCTAACAACCTACTGATTAGTAGCCATAGCAGGCAGCTATTAATTTAGTTTTCTAAAGTGTACCAGTCATTTCCCAGTCATCACTTAGAAATGATCCCTTTACTCTAATATCCTAAGATTCAAAAAAGCTTTTAAAAATCAGTTGACAAAAGCTAGCAGTGTAACCAATCCTAAAAATCATTTTAAAAAATTCACACAGTCACTTTCAATGCCCACTTACTAAAGCTAAAAACCGCTTTACCTATGAGCTTCTTTCCTTTCCATGTTCCCTATAGCATCAGATTATTGTCATCCTTTAATAAAAAGTGGTGTAAAATACTTGACAAAACTTCTTTACATGATAAAACCAAATAATGTTCCCCCCACCTAATGCCCCCCATGCAAAATTTCCCAAGTAAAAAAAAAAATCAATATCCCCTTCTAGTTAGTCTTCTCTCTATGCTTCCTTTCTCAAGTGAAGGCTAAGTTTGACATCTCCACTTCCTCCTCCTTACAAGTATATCCAATCCTCAAAATACTGCATGCTATCTTGGGTTCACTCCAGTGAAATTATTCTCCCTAAGGTCACAGATGGTCTTTTAATTTTAAAATTCAGCCCTTCTTTAACCTCCTTATTCATTCTACTATATCTGGCATGGTAACTCATACCTCCATTCTTAAAACTATCTTCCTTGATTTCTATAATGCCGATCCTTTATGAGTTTCCCTCATATCTCTCTGGTGTTCCTTTTTCTTTGTTGTTTTTCATAGCCAGGAGAGAGTGCAAACACTGTCCCCCACTACCACAAATTATGCAGTCGAGTTTCCCACATTTTGGGAAATCACAGGGGTCAACACAATCTGGAGTGCAATGAATAAGCCTCACCCTGGGAAAACCACCTTCGTGATCATGCTATCTCCCCTACCAGGTTAAGTATTGGTGTTCCTTTTCAATCTCAAACTCTTATTCCATCTACCCTTTAAATATTCCCTAAGGTTCCATCTTTGGTTTCTTCACACTTTCTGCACATTCCCATAATCCCATCTCATGGCCAGTAAGGATATACAACACAAAGAAAAATGGGCCATATACATGGGGCAAAAACAGGCAAAACTAATCTATGCTGTTATAAATCAGGTGGGAGTGGGTAGCACATGTGAATCTTCTGCAGAGCTGGTAATGTTCTTTTTCTTGATGTAGATGTTTGGTAACACTGGTGTGTTCAGTTTGTGAAAATTCATCAAGCTATATGCTTAGGATATATACACTTTTCTGTGTGAATGTCATACTACAATAGAATTATTTTTAAAAAGAAAAAGAATAAGCAAAACCTGAGTTCAAATTCCAGCTGACATGTATGACTTAGCTAAATTACTTATCCTAATAAAGCCTTAGTTTCATCAGTAAAATGGAGATAATACCTACATAATGGTACTGTAGAAAATAAAAGATGCCTACACAATGCTTGAAACACAGGCACCTATGCTTCTGAATGTTACTTCTCTGTCCCCATCCTTTCTCAGTTCTTTATTCTAGCCTAGACTTCTCCCCCCAACTCAAAAACTATGTAACCAGTTTCCTCCCAAACTGCTTCATCTCTGGGTCTGAATGGCACCTCAAACTGAACTCATCTTTCTCTTTACACCTACCTGCTGTTCCTCCTATATTCCCTCAAGGTTTGTGACTGAAACCCACCCATAATTACAGCCATTTTTAAAAATCCTAATTTTTCACATTTAGGCTTCCAGGTCCTCTCTATTCCACATCCTGAAACATCCACTGCATTCGTGTAGAATGATAATGACAACATAAACATTGGTATTATTACAGCAGCTTACTTATAACAATAGCTTCCTAATGGTTTTATCTCCCCTTTTACCCCACCCTCCATATTACTTCCAGAATGATTCCTATAAAATGCACTCAGATATAACTTTTCTGTTTAAAAGTGTTTATCTCCCAATCCAAAGTTGTTCTTTAAATAGTTCCCCTTTAAGTTGTCAGACTTATCCCCTATAGCATATCCAGTCATACCAACTTTATTGCAGTTCACCAAATATACCATACTCTTTAACATCTCTGTTTTTGTATGTGCTTCTCTCTCTCTAGAGTTCCTTTACTTGCCCCACTCCCCAATCCGGCTAATGCATGTCTTTTAATAAATATCCTCTGAGAAATATCTCTTGACATTCTCAAAGCCCTAGGTTGTATTCAACGCCCTCTTTCAGAACTCCCATAGCACCTTCTTCATACCCAGTATGTAACCCAGTGTGGTACTCAATAGTGAGCCCTCTCTGGATAATGAGTACCTGGTGGATAGAGATTGCTGGGTTACTCAGATCTGACTAACGAGGGCTCAACACAGGCTGACATATAACAGTTAACATTTTTTAAATGAATAAAGGAATGGGGAGATAGCAGAAAGCAGGATAAATATGATCCCCATCTCATAAAATATGGGGTACTTCAAAAAGTTAGTAGAAAAATAGAATTAAAAGATAATACGAATCTCTTTCCATGAACTTTTTGAAGTACCCTCATATATATAAATTTATACTATCATAAAATAGTTAAACAAAGTTTTAAAACTAACTTTAAATGCTATTTTGGGAAAACCCAACTTTTAAAGAAGCTTTATTTTCTAGGCTAGTACCCTCATATATATAAATTTATACTATCATAAAATAGTTAAACAAAGTTTTAAAACTAACCTTAAATGCTATTTTGGGAAAACCCAACTTTTAAAGAAGCTTTATTTTCTTCTATACAAAGAACTGGAAGACTTGTTTCAAATTTTTTTAAAAATTAAGAATTATTAAACATTGTGCTCGGTATTCTCCATTTGCCTTGTCAGATCTACTCTCTACTCTTTCTGCCCTGCTGTGACCTGGGAGACTGATCTCTACAGACTATATATCACCTAAGTTCCCTTGCCCTCTTGCTCCCAGTTGGGTTCTACGCAAAGGAGACACCAGCTAGTCAGAGGGCAGGAGCAGAAAGAAAGCCCCCTCCATGCAAGGCCTTTAGTCTCTGTTTAAAAGTGGATTTGATAACTAGCTGTGGTCCTTCTCAAACCACAGCTCCAGGAGGTTGGGCTTTCTGCATTAACCATAGCTCTCACCAGATTCTCTTAAGTGCTCTTTCCTTTTTCACCTTCAGACTTAAGGGTGTAAAGCTTCCCTTGTTGCTAATTCCTGGGTGTTCTTCTATCTTTTATTGAGTTTAATCCTGCACATGCCTTCATTAAATTCTCTTCAATTACGCTTTTAAGGGAGCCATCCTGCTGCTGGAGACCTGACTAATACACACACAAACACAAAAACATTTTGTCAACTAGTAGTATTTTTGCTAGTATTTGCTATTTTATCAATTCTCTTGTCAATGACACTCTTATCTTAGAGGAAAGCATCAACAGCCTTTAATGTTTCAGTAAAAGCCTGCCTATATCCTAATCTTTCTGGCCCTGAGTTCATAAGTCCAACTCACTTACACAACTGACTCAGTACTATTTGAATTCAAAATGAATTAGTAAGTCATCTCCCAAGATGAACTGCTACCTGAAAGCTACTCCCAGTATATATACACATACATACATACACACATATATATGTGTGTGTATATAAACTGAGATATCACTCAAATTTTTCCATTACAATATTTCTAAACAAAAGAATAACAATATCAGTATATATGTGTGTGTATATAAACTGAGATATCACTCAAATTTTTCCATTACAATATTTCTAAACAAAAGAATAACTCATTAAGTTTAATTTAGGGTTGAAAAAATGCTTATTGGAACACCTTAATAGCTTCCTAATAATAGCTATTACTTAAATGCACTGATAAAGTATAATCATCACATAATTTTAACCAAATTATAAGTGACAAATAGCACAATGCTGTGAAAAAAGTAAAACAAAGGGATTTTTTCTATTTTTCTAATAGTCAGTACTACAGAAATGACTAGGTAATAGACTCAATATGGCTGTGCTACTGCTCCTGGACCACAAGGAACTTTACAGATGCTCTAGTCCAAAAGCAAACAAAAAAGCAAACAGGGCATATGCTGGTTGGAAGAGACAACAAGTAGAGGAAACTCATAATTACAGGAGAAAAATTTTTTTCTAGATATTATCTATTCCTCTTCTGTTTATCTCTGACTCCTAAATTTACCAAGTAAAGTAACTTATGCCAGATTACTTTGTTTCCAGTTACAGAGAAAAGAATGGAAAAAGAGCAATATCTGAAATTATAACCTCAGCTCCTAATTGGTATTTTCCTCTCTGACAAGCATTTACATCCAAGTTATTAAATTTCAGACACTAGCTAAAAATTTAGAGCTATTTGTGGAGTACTTTGGTACCTATAATTCTGTCCACCTTTTTAGTAACTGTAAAATGCTTCTAACCTTTCCCTAACCTCTTATTCTCTATTGCCTCCCCTACCCAACTAAAAATGGTAGGTAAGATATATGAGAAAAGAAAAATCCAAGCGCTCCCCTCCCCACCACCCCACCCTCAATTCCCATTACAACTTTTTCCCCATGTTAAGCAATGAAACACACTGGGTCAAAATGGTTAAAATGAGCAGTGGAGTTAGAAATCTGAGTTTGAATCCAGACTATACAACTTATTGTGTGGCCTTAGACAAGATACATAACTTCTCTGAGACTCAGTTTCCCTATATGTAAAATGCAGATTATATCTGCTTTATGATGCTGTAGGGATTATGCAAGAAAAGAAGCCAGACACAAAATGGCACATACTGTATGATCCTACTTATATGAGGTACCTAGAAGAGTCAAATTCATAGAGACAGAAAATAGAAAGATGGTTGTGAGGGGCTGGGGGGAAAGGGGAAGTGGGGCATTATTGTTTAATGGGTACAAATTGGGAAAATAAAAAAGTTCTAGAGATGGAGAATGGTAACGGCTGCACAACAATATGAATGTACTTAATGCCACTGAACTGTACACCTAAAAATGGTTAAAATGATAAATTTTATGTTATGTAATTTTACCACAATAAAAAAGTAAAGAATATTCTGTCGATAATTCACATCAAAAGACTTTCCCCATATTAGAGGCACGAGAGCAAAAAAAACCTCCCCTTTTCCTACCCTTATCCCAACTCTCCAAATTGAAGCTAACTGGCAAAGGAATATAAGAGTTCATTGATAAAAATTAGCATAAGCCTTCACAAATTGGAAACCCAAAACTATCCTAAATCCCATACCTATCCACTTATATAGCAAAAGCATAAGGATTTCAAACAAAAACCAGATTTTATTAATAATGTGGAGCCTTTGTAATTAACTGTATAGAATTGTATTTAACACACTATAACAATATTTTTCATTTAATCAAAGTACTGACATGAACTTTTAACTATTATCTAATCTGTTTTCTGTTGAATCAAATGCATACTTAAACCCTCTTAAATATATATGAATCTCTCATCATAAAAGCAGCAGCTGTAGTATTACGAAAGGAACACAGACCTTGGGACCAGAAAATTCTAAATATGGCTCACCTCTGCCACATATAATCTGTATTGCCCTAGGTGGGTAGGTCGATTTCCATTTATAAATCTCAATAGTCAATAGAGATACCACCTACCTCACAGGATTATTGTGAGATTTAAATAAAGTGCATTAAAATATCTTGATAACCATAAAATACAATTTCACTTATATTATTTAAATTTGTTACCACACAAAGAATAATCTATCAAAAATTCACTTTAAAAATATACACATATTTTATCACAATATAAGTAGGTAATCTCCCACAATCCTGAAATTCACAAAAGACTATAAATGCCTATAGTATAGAAAAATCTTCTTTAGAGATTACATATTAATACTGGTACCAAATACTAGAAATATTGGGGAGAAAATGAGCTAGATATAGTGATATACTATCATGACATATTTACAATTGGTTATGTCCTTAATTCATTTATTCCACAAATATATAATCACAATTCTAAGCTCTGTGCTAAGCAGTGGGAATACAATGGTGAAGAAGACACCATGGTCCTTGTCCTCATGCAAATTCTAATATAACTGGGAGATGACACAGTAAACAAAACATCACACAAATAATTATTTATGACACATGTGAAAAAGGAAAAATAGAAGTTGCTATGAGAGCATCCAATCCAATCTGGGAGGTTTAGGAAAAATAATTATGCTAGCTGTTCAATCCTTTGTTAACTCAATAGGCTTTAAGTATTCAATAAATCTTAGCTATTTCTATCATAAACATCATTATAAAAGTTCCACTGTCCTCCTTCGGAACAACTGTATTCCTGGGGTTTGAGATAAAAGATGATCAATCCTGTGAACTAGGAAGACCACATACACCGTACCCACCAACCAATTTCTCAGTAAAAAACAAAACCATGAAAGCATAGCTTCTTTATCCCAGCTTTCACTCATATTTCACATATCCTTGAGCAATTATGCCGATGCTGAGAAGTTTCCTCAATGGTAGTTTAGACCTGCCTGAAATGCTCTAACCCCAAGTCTTTCCAGGACTGGTTCTTTCAATATTACTCAAGTCCCTGCCTAAGTGTCCTCTTCTCCAGAAACCTTCATCTAACTACCCCATCTAATACAGCCTCCCAGTCATATCACATCACCCCATTTTATTACTTTTATAGCACACTTGAATATCTGAAATTGCCTAGTACATTTATTTGCTTATTATTACATACTTCTCCTTCAAATTTGAAAGTTCCATGAAAGTAGGAACCCATTTTATTCTCTCCATATCCTCAAGATACATCTTTCTTGCTAAAGACCCCAGCTTTGTTCATATAGTTCTGATACAGGAGCAATGTTTCCAGCCCAGGGGATGAACAATGACTGATTTAAACCAATTATGGTAATCCCATTACCTTTGCCAGTAATTGGTTTAGGGGAAGGAATTTTACAGTTCCCTCTAATAAGGCATAAGAAGATATCTCCTAAGCAACTTCAAGAAAAGGTTGTCCTCCCTGATTGATGAGACATGAAGAAGGAAAAACTTTGCCCTTCTCCCTGCCTTTACACTTGGTTGTGTGAGGAGTGATGCTGGGAACCTGAGACAGCCATGTTACATTTATGAGAGGATGGCAGAGAAGATGATCCTGAACCCTGACGTTCCTGATTCACTGAATCAACTCTGCAACTACCACTGTGAGATTTATTTTTAAATCTGATCAATTAAGCTATTTTCTCTCTCCTGTTTGGATATATGCAGCCAAGTGCATTATAAATTCTTAAACTTCCATTTCTACTGTAACATTAAGATAAAATAGTATTTATAGTCTACAGGATTCTTGAGGGGATTAAATGAGATAATGCAAATAAAGTGCTAAACATAAACAAAATACTCAAATGATAGCACTGCTGTTACTGTTACTATTAAGCAATAACTTTCTATGACAAAACTCCACAAACTCTTTATATAGTATTTTGTTTTTTTTGGCAGAAAACATTCATTTTAATCCTATTTAAACAAGATGATTTTTAATAAAATAATTCATTTACTTAGATTTCTTTCATCAATAAAATAGCTTTTGGTTTTTTCTCAAGTTTAGAGTAGGTAAATAAAAGGAGAATCAAGCAAATATCAGATCACTAAAGAAATGTATTTCATCAGTATTTTAATATGGCTTTGATTAAAAAGTAATTAAAGAGAATCAAGCAAATATCAGATCACTAAAGAAATGTATTTCATCAGTATTTTAATATGGCTTAGATTAAAAAGTAATTAAAAATTAAAGCTGTATAAGTAACCAAAACTATTTAATACCTATAATGACCAAAAAAAAAAAATCTTTAAAAACAGAAAAAAGAAAAGACTATACTTCAGTCTGTACAATTTTTTTAAAAAAAAAAAAAATCTTTAAAAACAGAAAAAAGAAAAGACTATACTTCAGTCTGTACAATTTTTTCTGTGCTGAACACTTGTTTGACATGCCTGTGAAGCAAAATTAATACAGAAGATCAAAAACACATTGCCAGGTCATTCATTGGTTCAAGCTCACTCTAGCTGAATGTGATTTAAAATGTTGTGATGGCTCATTATTGAATAAAAGCTGTTTTGGGTCCTACATGAAATATAATCAAGTTCCTAAAGTAAAATATAAGAGTAGTTTTGTCATTACTAAAGAAGTAACACCAACTGAGGTATGTCTTTGAAAAGATTAACAAAAAAATGGATATTAATTCCGCCATTGCATTGGAACTGCCCAGGCTGATATGAATTCAGATTAATTTTTGGTCTTGTAATTATGATAAAAACATTAATAGCTCTACTTTTCTAAAACCTTTAACTATTAACCCACTCACAAAAATTACCATTTGCCCATTATGACCAACCATAAATTTAAAAATTACCTGGAAAAACTCTATTCTTCCCCAGGTGGTCCATTTTTCCACCTGTTTTTCAATGTCTTCACACAATGAATAAGATAAACAGTTTGGAGTAGGTAAGAACCGCCTCTGCTATTTCTCTAACATTACTGAAAACAGGCAGGACATTAATCTTGGTGAACCACCCTTCAGGTCATCTTTTGTAGTATACATGGACTTTTAAATAATCAGGTATCTTTCACAGTCCTACTTAAGTTATATACATATCTTAACAAAACCTCACGAGAAGAGATATTACATATGTAAAATAAATACAAAACCTGATAAGCAAAGCTTAAAATCTGAATATTACCACTTAATCTTTATTCCAATCTCTCCTCAGATATTAACAAATGTATCTTATTCTACTACTCCAATGCTATTTTAATTCCATCCTTTTGGAAACAATGTTATTAATAAAACTCATATTTTAGCATTTGTTAACAGAGGCTCACATATTACTGAACATGTCACTAGCACACAAATATTTAATGTCATTCCAACATCCATGTCAAAGCAAAATGTATACACATGGTACATAATATTCCCATGTATTCCAAAATAAAGTTATAATTATCTTAAATTCTTTTTTTTTTTTTTTTTTTTTTTTTTTTTTTTTTTTTTTTTTNCGGGAGCGCCGCCGCACTTCCCAAGCGGCACACTTATCCAGTGCGCCACCGGGCCGGCCCTAAATTCATATTTTTAAATTATATATTCCTAGCAGCAGTTTCATGTCTTTTAAACATGTACTAAACAGTACTTTAGTCCTAATCCTATGTCCCAATATTAATGCAATGGTTGTGATCTCTATGGAAGAAAGAAGATTCTAAATTCAAACTTTTTTTTTCCCCAAATTTTACTTCTAACTCTAAACTACTAAGATGAAATGATGATAACTGCAACCTGCTTATTCCAGCCCCTGCCCCACAGAGTATGTTCTAACTTTAAAACAAAATAACTCTATTTTCTAGTAGTATGACTTTATCGGATACATTTGGTTGACTACTGGAGAACAACTAAAATTTAATGATTTTTTTTTCATCCTGAATTAGTTTTATGTGGCAAATTGGCTTTGAAAGTGTGCCAAACATTTCTTTTTCTCCCCCCCCAACAGCTTTGAAAAAACACATTACAATATTAATACTACTGTATTTCTAAGAGTCACAATAAATCTCTGCATAAACAAATACTAAAATTTAACTCTAAACATCTTACAGTTTCTTTCTCTAGATTTGTTCCTTAAAAAAAACTAGGGTTTTTTTGTTTCTTTTTGATATTTCCAAAATAACAGAAAAGAGATTAATCAAAAGAAAAAA
>NW_007727344.1:40005-44108 GCF_000696425.1 Galeopterus variegatus
TTTTTTTGTTTCTTTTTGATATTTCCAAAATAACAGAAAAGAGATTAATCAAAAGAAAAAACTCTCACAGCTAAAAGGACATTTCAGATACAAGTTCAGTATTTTGGAGGAAACATCCTAGAGATCAGGAGGGAGAGAGACGATGTAATATCTTATAAAAAATTTCATTCCCTTAAAGATATTCCTTCATTAGTTTTAGAAATCTTGAATTGCTTGAATTGTTCCTCCAACAAGTTTCTGAAGGGATTTGTATTACTTCACTGCCTATTTCCTTCAGAAAGGAAGGAAGGTTTGTAATTTTTCATGGGGGAAGGGGGTACTATAATGGTAAAAGAGGGGGGGATAAAGTGATGCTGGGAGATATTAATCCCTATAAATTCTTTTATATGGAGTAATATTTAAATGTTCATTAAACTGTAACTACTTAAAAATGAGCATATGGTATTTGTTTCCTGGTATATGCAACTAAAAGACTCAAAAATTTAAAAGGCAAAGTTACTTTTCTGAGCCACAGGTTAGATACACAGTTTGATTTCTGTAGTTTCCAGCTAGTACACATAATAAATGTAACTGTCTACTGTGTGTATCTTATGTTCAATTTTGCTTTCTGTGCCATTACATAATTTTAAAAGACCAAATTAGTTTAATAAAAAGTTAATATCATTACAGTACTCAATTCATTTACAGGTGCCAGTTACTCTTTCTGTGGTAGTGTGGCATACTATGTGGCTTAAAGTTCAGCAGTATTTCATACAGGAATTGTTCACAACTATTAGGTTTAATTTTAAAACTTAAGTGATCAAACAAAATTCCTGGGGGTAAAAACTGAGGAGACAAGGATTCTTCATTATTTTAGGCTTCCAACTTTCACTCCTAAATTTCTATGCCTTCCCCAACACCACACATATATCTGCAGTCTGCCAGAATGAAGGATACAAGTATCAGGGTTCACCAATGGTTAAGGTTGCATATCTGATCAAATCTTTAAAGTCTGTTATATCTGATCATGTAATGCTGTTCCCCAAATCTGTAGCATCCTACCCTGGATCAGGAAGGCAATCTGGTACACTGAAAAATGTATCTTCAGCTTCAACCACAGCTTCTAAAGTTATAGAAATCTGTGAGAAACCCAGCTTTCCTATTTTCTAGCAGTGCATACCTGAGTGAGTTATTTAACCATTCAAGGTCTTAGTTTTCCTATTTCTTTAATGGAAAGGAAAAAAATCACCTATCTTACAGATTTGTTGGGCAAATTAGAGAAAATATATGTAAAGTGCTGTACACAATGACTAGCACATAGAATGGCAAATAAATAATAGTTGCTTTTGTTGTATTGGTGCTCTGGAGTATTTATGAAATACAACTAAGCTAGAGAATGTGGAACTCAAACTTACAAATCCTTATTTTGGAAGTCACTGAAAACAATTTTTTTCACATTGAAAACATTCCTTTGAGTTTAACATCTTGATTAACAAGAATTTATTTGGTACTTTCAGTATTAGAAGGCACTGTCTATGTCAAAGGTACTTACACAAAGAAATAAGAACAAAGAAATAAAAGTAGTATCCCCTGCCCTCAAGAAACTTACATTTTAGGAAAAGCTAGGCATTAAACAAACAATTACACAGTTATTTAATTGTGATCAGTGTTATAGAGAAAGCCTGCTAAAGGGAAAAATGACCTAACGGGATCAAAATTTAAATTTTTACACAAACATCCCATGTTCTTCCAAGGATTTTCAATCACTCCCTCTATAATTAAACCTAATCCAAACCTTTGAATAGACTTTATCTGTTTTTTTAGAACAGAAAAATAAGTAATTAATGTGACCCTGGCCATTTTTATGTTCAGAGCTGTACACTGAAATTACAGAAACTGTGTAAACTACAAATTAATTTCAAATATTTTGTATTGTGACTTCTTATTGAACAAAAGCAAAGATATAATACAGGTATCACTTGTCAGCTATCCATTATGAACTCAAGTTAGAAAACACATTTTTTGAAAGATTATAAAACCAATATGTTTGTTTCTTGTGCATGCCATTATTTATAATAATGACTCATTTTTCATAATGTTTTTATTACAGTGCATATTACTTATTACTGGAAAACATTATTTCTGTGACTTTTAAGATCAAAACAGTTCTAATTAGCTTACCAAAAGAGAATTCTCTCAGTCAGTTACCTTTTAAAATCTGCCATCTTAAAAATTAAAAACAAAAATCTGGTGACATCCATTTTAAAGACAACTTCAAGGTTCTTATCTTCAGATGTCAGTACATTGTAGAATACTGCCATTAAAGTCCCAAGAAAACATAAAGGGAAAAATTGAGCAATCAGATCAACTCTCCCACCAAAATGAAACTAAGTTTATTCTATAAAACAGAAACAACTTCGATGTTTGTCTTAGATTCAAACAACATTCACCTATAAATTAATGTAACAACAATTAACCTAGAACAGTCATTGTCAATTCTCCAAAAGTGGCCTCTTTACCTATATTTAGTTCATAAGGCAGGCCAGTCAAGAATTCCTGCCGCCAATTGTAATGAATGGAAGAAATATATTTAAATCAAATAGCACCATCTAGCAGAACCCTCATCACTTTGCTCCCAAGAGTAGGTGTTACTTGGAGAATAGGTGTTACTTGGTGTTCAGTTTGGTAGATTTGACATCAAAAGTGGCAATTATTTGTTTTCATGACGGAATCATAGAATTAGAGCTAGAAAGGACCACAAACACCCCAGGTCCAACTTCACTGTTATTATCTCAGAAACTTAAAAAAAAAAAAAAAAATCACCAAGGCGTTATTACCTCAGAAACTTAAATTTTTTACCAAGTCATCAGGATACAGATTAGATTCAGCCAAACTTCACCAATTCTGGGGAGTCCAGCTAAAATCCAAAATTACTTTGACCACAAACACCCCAGGTCCAACTTCACTGTTATTATCTCAGAAACTTAAAAAAAAAAAAATCACCAAGGCGTTATTACCTCAGAAACTTAAATTTTTTACCAAGTCATCAGGATATAGATTAGATTCAGCCAAACTTCACCAATTCTGGGGAGTCCAGCTAAAATCCAAAATTACTTGGATTCTCAAATTCAGTCACCCCCATAAGACTATGCTTCAATACATGTCAATCCCTTCACCCCAGTAATGTGAAATATTCTATAATCATTAAATATTCTATAATCATTAAAACACTCGCCTTCAGCTGTTTTTATCAGATATACTACAACCAAATGATGAATACACAAAATTAGGCTGTATTTCAAAACTTCAATTACAGTAGCTGCTGCTTCTTAACCAGGCTGTAATGCTGTCTTTTATATATTCCTTGTCACAGCAATAAAATCCTGAATGTAGCTCCTCGGAACATATCTCTGGAAAAATAACAGCACCTCTCCGTTAATATTTTGTTGTTTTGCTACATCAAGGCCTGCCACCTCTAAATCCTATGGGAATCGTGTGTGTTGCTGCCAACACGAAGATTAGGAAATGTTTCCATCCCTAGGGCACAAGAAACTTTCAGGGGAAGACTAACAGCCTAAAGCAAGGAGGGAAACTCGGTTGTCTTGGCGCGTTCGGTTTTTATTTACACAGCCATTTCTGTGCGCAAGGTAACCAAAGTACCTTTGAGAGATGCTCTCAGACTTTTCCCCAGTCCGAAGCCCCTCTGAAAGACAGAGTGCGTTCAACGACGAGGACAAGCCTGACCCTCACAGTTGAGGTGCTTACGGGGAATCACTGTTTGATCTGCTGCACAGAAAAAAAAAAAAAAGGTTCTTCCTCAGTGGTCACAGTCACCATTAGCTCTCATTTTTAGTAACAACCAAATCACCGTTACAAGTAGTACACAAGAATAGCAGCAACCAACCCTGCTTCGCAGCGTGCCGTGACCGTGGCACCGCGGGCCGGGAGGGGCTCCTTTCTCGCCAGCCGCCTCTTGGGCTCCCACCGAAGTTGACACCTGTATCTCCCCACAATCCCAACCAAGCAGCTCCTTCCCACCTCAACGCTTCTCCCCTCCCCACAAACCCCTTTTCGGGCCACTACCCCCTGCCCACCTCAGAGAGCCCTCCTCACGGCGGTCGCCG
>NW_007727344.1:44284-44576 GCF_000696425.1 Galeopterus variegatus
GGGGAGGCAGCGAGTCTCCACAAAAAGTTCTCTAGTCGCCGCGGCGGAGTTGGGTCTGCCGCGAGAGGAAGAAACGCCAGCCTCCTTCCCGCAGATCCCGCTCCTCGCCAGCACACTTTTTCTCCCCGGGAACTCGGTCCTTCTCTGACTCCCAAACTTCAGCGGCGCCCCCGCCCCAGACCCAGCTCCGCTAAGCGCGTAGGGCTGCAGACGCCTAGTCCGCGTGCTGGCGGGGAAAAGCCCCGACGCCCACCCAGCACACGCCGGCACACGCCCTCCGCGCCCCGCGGGG